>NC_137501.1:13275000-13305000 GCF_041902795.1 Electrophorus electricus | reverse complement strand
TAGAAGTGAGATAACCAGTGAGACGCATAAATAAACAGATGAATAAATGAGTAAGAAACTAATTCAGTTAAGTGATGAGGAAAAGAAGAAATGTGTATGTAACATTTTCAAACTAACAAGTTTAAAAGGATCAGGAAGTGACGGAAAAAACCTTCATCAAACCTCTCCCCCAATCCGGGGCATACCACCCCCTCTCCGGGGCATACCACCCCCTCTCCCAGGCATACCACCCCCTCTCCCCCTCTCCGGGGCATACCACCCCCTCTCCGGGGCATACCACCCCCTCTCCCAGGCATACCACCGCCTCTCCCCCTCTCCGGGGCATACCACTCCCTCTCCGGGGCATACCACCCCCTCTCCCTTACCTTATTTTTATGATACATGAGAAGTAACACAATATCCATTTTTCCCCTAGGGGTTCTGCAGGAATCAGGGTTTTTTTCCCCCCTCATTAACAAGGAGCAGAGAGAAACAAATCAAATATTTAAAATACATAATATAATACTTAAAGATAATTTTAGCATAACAGTCATTGAATCAGCTACCTTGTAACTCTACCTGTAACCATCTTTGAAACTTCCAGAACGTTCTATGATAAGGTGTCTATTCAAGCCCTTATAAGTCATCAGATTTGTCTGGACTACAAATTACACTTTGATATTTTGGCATGTTTTAATTTTAAAGACTGACCCTCAAAATCAATTAATTTAAAGTGATATTGGTTTTATGTAAGAAAATATTCTGTGAAACAAATCACTAAAAAATGGTGAAAAGATGAGGATTCAGTCCCTGTGTTCTGGAAGCTTCTACAGATGAAAGATGTTGTCTTAACGAGACCACAGCTGTCTTACAATCGGCCTCTACTTATGAATCATTGATAACGTTGATCTTTTCTGAATTAAAAATCCCTTTACTTCTAGTTCCGTTGGTCAACCAGTTAATCTGAAGGAAAGCTTGAAATGTGGAGATCAAAGGGAGATAAAGTTTTACAAACATGCGCAAGCGAGGATAATGCTACAAAAACAACATCCAAGTGTTTGGGTGTCCCAGTGAGTGTTGCCGCACCACACCACCGAGGCAGCGTCCAGACAAGACATTTACATTTACGGCATTTGGCAGACAATCTTATCCAGAGTGACTTACAAAAGTGCTTTGTCATTTACTCATAGAATACATCCTAGCCAGTACAGTAGGTTAGAGTCCAAGATACCAATGAACTAGAATGCTGTAGAAATACAGGAATCAATGATACCTAGAAGTACAAAATACATAAGGTCTCTATTAAACAAGGATAAGTGCAATAAACAATAAACAATACCCAACAATAAGTATTATCGTTTCAGTTAGTCAACATAGGTGCAAGATCAGTGCTCATTGAAATATTCCATGAATAGATGGGTCTTCAGTCTGCGTTTGAAAACTGCAAGGGACTCTGCTGTCCAGGCAGCAAGCGGAAGCTCATTCAACCATCTTGGAGCAGAAATCAGTCTCCATGCTCGTCCTCCATAAGACTTGAAGCATGGTATTTAAAACTGAGCTGTACTTGAGGCTCTCAAGGTAAGGATAAAGCTTTGGCCATTGACCTCATGTATGAAGGGGCTGGTCCATTTTTGGCTTTGTATGCATACTAGAAAGGAGGTCATTTTAAAAACATCTTTACTGAACTTCTGCAGAGCTGAGGCAGTTTTCATGGCGATGGAGAGTCTGACATCATCTCTCCCAGTAGAACAACATGGTTATTAAAGTCAAAGTCACAAAGCAAACTGAAGGCATCTTTTGTTATAAAAAATGTTGAAAGGATGTATCCATCATCCAATGGTATTTTAGACACAAAATGAAAAATGCATTTCATCTTATATTTCGCAATATTTATCCAGCTATTTGGGTTGCATGGTATGCATCCCTTTCAGCTTCAAGACTGTGGTCTGTTCTATGTCTTGTTGAAGTTTTCTTTCAAGTACGTGTCTAATGTTTAGATAGCGTGCAAGACCGGTGGTACAATTTAAAGATTGGAGGTGTTTTAGTTTCGTTTTCTGATTTACTTTCCTCTACCACATTTCATCAGGCCGGAAGGGCAGAATGTTGTCGGCTCTTCTGTGGCGTTTCTAAAGGAGGGAGAAAAGGTTAAGGATGTTTTCTTGCCCAAGTATGCGCAGGGCCAGTAGCTACAGGGACCGAGACTCTGAGCGGAGGGGATCGGTGGAAGACGTCCAGACTTTACCGAACGCGGCCCGGCCTGACTGAGCGACGGTCGGGGTCTCGTTGTTCTGGAATGCTCTGCTTGCATTACTGGGCCGTTTCTTTGCAGTTCTAAAAGTCTATATGCAAATTTTATTTTGTGTTTTGGTTTTTTTTCTTTCATCCGTTTAAAAAAAAAAAATAATAATAAAAAATCCAGACCTAAATATAAAACGTATACCATATTTCCTAGCCATACTCGGAGTACTGCCAGAGGTTGACCCTAACAGTCTAAGAGTCATGGGCTTTTCTTTAAGCCTCGATCTGGGAGTTACGCTATCATCAGGCCTGGGATGTCATCAGGCCTGGGACTGCTGCAAGGCCCTTTATAGCGATGGAAAACAGAACATGACTTAAGATACATCCCTGAGTCACTCTGCCGTGCTGCTGGAAGAACTCAGCGCTGTATTCAGTTATTTTTACTGTCCATTAACTCTTTGAATATGCTGATATTTTAATATAGAAATGATATTATCATTATTACCTGCATTCCAAACTGAATTATACACCTGTGAAAATCCACAAAGCATGTGAATATTTGTCTTTGATTGGTATGATATTTCAATGATAAACTCTAAAGAATATGGATCATCTGATATGTGAAACTTTCACAATCTGAGATATTGTGCTTCATAATCAAGGTCATTATGTGGGCATGTAGAACACTAAACACGACTTCCCCAGACTCCCCCCCCACACACACACACACACACACACACACACACACACACACACACACACACACACACACACACACACACACACACACACTGTACTTACTGGAGCTGAATTTTTGTATATGGGTTCTGTATATGAGTTTTTCTAGCCCTTAGTTCCAGATCTCAGGAAACGTCCTGAATTCAGTTGAAGGGTTCACTGAAGAGTTCAGACTGCTTCTATTACTTTAGGGATGCAAAATAGATGTCTGTCTCTCTCTCTGTCTGTCTGTATGTATGTATGTCTCCTCCATCTGTCTCTCTTGGTCTTTCTTGCGCTCCGCTGTCTCTCTCCCTGTCGGTCTCTCTCTCTCACACACACTGCAACTGATAGGTGTAAACATTCAAATGAGCCTTATGAATATTCAGCATTGCAGACGGGACTGTGTGTGTGTGTGTGTGTGTGTGTGTGTGTGTGTGTGTGTGTGTGTGTGTGCGCGCACACGCATGTAGAAGACACCTCAAAGCCTCATCAATCTAAAGAGAGAAATCTGAGTTTCAACTCTCTTAACTGGTCCAATGTCCATGTTCTTAGTTAAAATTTTATCCTTAATTTTTTTCTAAGAGTGTGCAAGTGTTTCCGAGATTTCATCCTAAACGGCCCTCATAACACACAGCTGTCCAGAAAGCTGTCCTCATGTCCACACGTGTATACCGTCACACTCACACGTCCTCGCAGTGTAACACGCGCACACACACTTAGAGGACGGCAGTAATGCATGTGATAAAAAATTCTCTTAGGCAAGTGACCACAGATCAGAGCTGAATGATTTCTCAGTCACTCAGGCGCGCACACACACACACACACACACACACACACACGTCTCAGGCCAGTGGTTAAAGAAAACAATCCAACATGCTTTATCTTCTAAAATGAGAGCATGACCCCCATTTCTGTGCTCTCGCCACCAGCCTCTCTCCCTCCATCCCTCTCTCCCTCCATCCATCTGTCTCTCCCATTTGAATTTCTGTTGTCTTTGAAATCACCTAGATCTGCTACCAGCACAATCCCGAGAGGACACTTCCTAATCCGTCACACGTGCAGCCTGTAGGGACGTGTCTCCGCACGTGTGCCCGGGTTAGACAGACAGCACACGCGTCAGCATGTGGAGTGTATTAGCCACGCCCCCTCCTTCCACACCTGAGTTACAGAGAAGGGGTGGAGTATATTAGCCCCACCCCCTCCTTCCACGCTGAGTTACAGAGTGGGTTCAAAACGTGCTTCACCTATACAGAGGTTCATTAGTGACCATGATGGACGTCAGTCAGAGAGACAGAGGGACAGAGAGACAGACGATTTTTTATGAGGGTGATGAATCTCTTTCCTATTCAATCTCCTCTTCATCTTCGTTAACATAGTGCCAAGCTCTCCATCTCTCTCTCTCTCTCTCTCTCAAAATTTAGCTTGAGGCTTCTCATCAATTTCTTCAACTCTTAACAGTCTTTTTCAGAAAGACACAAAAAACCCCCCACAAAAGCATGACTACACACACACACACACACACACACACACACACACACACACACACACACACACACACACATAGACTAACATGCAAGCACGCACATACACACACACACACACACACGTACATGCTTGGAATCCTTGAAATGTTCTTATTCCAAATAATCTGCATCACACCCCAATGTTAAAATGGATATGTGTGTGTGTGTGTGTGTGTGTGTGTGTGTGTGTGTGTGTGTGTGTGTGTGTGGGCATGTGCACGCGTGTGTGTGGGCAGGCGTGTGTGAGTGTGTATGTGTGTGTGTGTGTGTGTGTGTGTGTGTGTGTGTGTGGGCATGTGCACGCGTGTGTGTGGGCAGGCGTGTGTGAGTGTGTATGTGTGTGTGTGTGTGTGTGTGTGTGTGTGTGTGTGAGTGTGTGTTGCAGTTTGACAGCTTCTGCCTGATTGCAAGTAAAAGGGGGAAAAAAAAAACATGTCTGACAGGTTTTAGATCACTGAGTCCCAATTACTACCAGAGCTACTACACACACACACACACACACACACATACACACACACACACACACACACACACACACACTGACCCCAGAGTGCACCTGCTCCTCCCTCTGTCTCTGTCTTATTCTGCCCTGATCTTCTTTCTCTTTACAAAATGGCCAAACCCTCACACACACCCACACTCACACACACACGCACCCACACACTCACACCCACACCCACACACACACGCACCCACACTCATCATGTGGGTCTCTCTCATTCTCATTCTGTAGTGTGGAGGGATGGTCCAGCAGCTACATCCAGAACTTCCATCTTCTCCACCTGTCCTCCTCATGCTCCAGTACGCCACCCGCCCCTACACAAAGACCTGGACACGGCGCCACATGGCACGACATTCGCCGAGACGAGACGAGACGAGACAGCACGGCGCGACGCGGCCTCCTGGAGAGTGAATGTTTTAGAAACATTTATCAAGTTTTGCCAAAGCAACAGAACCTCCTACACACACACACACACACACACACACACACACACACACACACACACACACACACACTGTGTTTCTTTGCCTATCTCCCTCTGTCTTGTTTTATGGCATCCTCCAGCTCACCTGGTAGTGCAGCTCCAGTACTCCTCACAGCACCAAGGTTGGAGGTGCGATTCCCAGGTGTCTACACGGTCATACTAAAAAACGCTCTGGATAAGAGCGCCTGCCAAACGCTGACACCACCACCACCATCTCTCTCTCTCCCAACTCCCTCTCTTTCAGTAGGGGTTTGTTTCCCTCCTCTGCCATGGGTCGTATGGAGCCAGAGTGCTGATCTGGGACCTGCCATCTCCTTCTGCACTGCAGAAATGATCTCTGGGTGTTAAACAAGCCCCTGTGAACTAAACCCAGCCTAACCCACTAACGCCAGCCGGTAACACTACAGGAGTGACCAGAGCAGAGGTGTCATGTAACACTACAGGAGTGACCAGCGCAGAGGTGTCACGTAACACTACAGGAGTGACCAGCGCAGAGGTGTGACGTAACACTACAGGAGTGACTTCTAGTCAGCGCAGAGTACCAATACAAAGAGAAGCAAAGACAGTGGAAACAGAACTGCAGCCAGTAGCTTCCAACAGGATGTCCCTCTGAGACCTGAACACGTCTGTTTAACACAGGCACCCACACAACCACACACACACACACACACACACACACACACACAGGTGTGACTGTACGAAACACAACTCTGAGACCTGAACACGTCTGTTTAACACAGGCACCCACACACGCACACACACACACACAGGTGTGACTACGAAACACAACTCTGAGACCTGAACACGTCTGTTTAACACAGGCACCCACACACGCACACACACACAGCTGTGACTGTACGAAACACAACTCTGAGACCTGAACACGTCTGTTTAACACAGGCACCCACACACGCACATGCACACACACACAGCTGTGACTGTACGAAACACAACTCTGAGACCTGAACACGTCTGTTTAACACAGGCACCCACACACGCACATGCACACACACACAGCTGTGACTGTACGAAACACAACTCTGAGACCTGAACACGTCTGTTTAACACAGACACCTTCACACACATTCACATAGCTGTGACTGTATTGATTCATGTATCAATAAGAGTGTATTCACGATATTACCTTATAAATATATTGTACACAGCCGTAACACTCTCTCACACACACACAGGCCTGCATGCCTGTCTATCTGCTTAGCTGTCTGTATGCCTGTCTGTCTAACTGCTCAGCTGCCTGTCTGCCTGCATGCCTGTCTATCTGCTCAGCTGTCTGTCTGCCTGTCTCTCTAACTGCTCAGCTGCCTGTCTGCCTGCATGCCTGTCTATCTGCTCAGCTGTCTGTCTGCCTGTCTCTCTAACTGCTCAGCTGTCTGTCTGCCTGTCTCTCTAACTGCTCAGCTGTCTGTCTGCCTGCATGCCTGTCTATCTGCTCAGCTGTCTGTCTGCCTGTCTCTCTAACTGCTCAGCTGTCTGTCTGCCTGCCTGTCTTCCTGCTCTCCTCTGTCCACTGATATCTGTTCATTGTCTTTTCAGTCATGCCACTAATGATCAAAGCACCACCATGTGTTTAACCTGATTTAGACCTGCAGCTGATCTGATATTAGCCACAAACACACACACACCTTTTCTCAGTTTTCTCCACAGCTTTAGAGTATAATCACTAATCAGTGACTACTTCAGCACAAATGTTCATTAACGTTTTTTTACAAGAACTAAAAGCCAGAAACTCATTTTGATTCTTTTATTTTGGCTATTGTCTAGATTTTTCATGTCTCATTCAGACAGTGTGTGTGTGTGTTTGTGTGCGAGAGAGAAAGTGTTAGAGGTCTAATTTTCCTGTTTAACGGAGGCTGGTTGCAGAATGGTACAGGCGAGTAGGGACAGTGTGATCCTTAGACCGGCTCGCCGTTGGCTCGGTGACGTTTCCGTGCCAACGGCACCCGCTCGTGTGACGCTGGTTTCAGGCCAAATCAATGCTCACAATCCAACAACACCACAGCAGCTCTGCAGCCACTGACAGGACACGGCCATGAACGGTGCGGAGCTTGTTTAGTCATGTCTGCCTCTCCATGCTGTGATGCGAGGAGATAATGACTGTATGGCTCTCTGATCCACACACACACACATACAAAATCACACACTTACAATCACACACCCTTGTGCCAGTACACACGTGCAGACAAGCACACACACACAAAAAACAAGTGCACACGCACACACGTGTACGCACACCCGGACCCATCATACCACAGGCAGAGAAGAAAACACAGGGGGAGAGAGAGAGAGAGAGAAAAAACATACGGCTTGTTCCTCATCCAGAAATAACTTCCTTCTCCTTTGACTGCTAAGAGTCTCCAGCAGTCTCCAATGGGGTCTCCCCACCGGGTTGCTCCAACACCGCTCCGCTAACATACGTTCCAGCACACAGCAGGGCCAAAGCGCCAATGGCGATGACTCCCATCACTGCTTCTACCCTTTCTGCCTCACACCGGTCCCTGCCCCTGTCCTCACTCCCGTGCTCCCCTTCCTTTTGACACCTTAACAAAACAAACAAAACAAAATTCCTCCTGCTTCCTTTGCCATGCGGCGTAGGCCGCAGACAGGATGTCTGGACCGACAGAGCCCGCACCCTCTGCGAGGATCTCCAACCGCTGATCCGTCTGGCCCGAGCCGGAAATCGATCGCCCTCCGCCGCGTCTGAGAGCGTGTCGGGCCTCTGAATGCCCCGGGACAGAGCGGAGATTTCAGAACGATGAAAGACAAGTGTGTGTGTGTGTGTGTGTAGCATGTGGAAAACCTTCCACCTCTAGTCACGCCCGGTTCAGTCGCGGCGGGGGCGACATCTCACTACGAAGTGTGTTTGATTCTGTGACTTTATTACGATCTGTGGTTTATACCGGTCTATTCATTGGCCAGTTTAGGTTCGTGTGTTCAGGTTTATAAACGCACAGGTTACGCGGGCTCCTCGGAGTCCCGTTTAGCGTAGGGCAGAGAGAAAAAGAGAGAACTGAAAGAAAAAGACCGAAAACACAGAGAAATACAAATCAAGTGCAGGAAACCGTTGTGGATCACATCATCAGTCTATAAAGCAGACGACAACAAACCAGGCTGTCCGACCCGAGCTGGGCAAGACCGTCCCTACGCGCCCCCTTTCTAAACGACACACACGTACGGACACGCCCACACCCACCCGACTATCGACACCGCAAAAAGACGACACAGTAACGGCGGCGCGGCGAACGCAGCAGACGCAGACACACACGGGCCCACGGAACATTTCACAGCTCAACATACTGACACTGCTACACGAGGGCACCTAAAATCGCTTAATCGCTGCTAATAAAACCGGACAGCTCGCCACATCATTTAAAAAAAAAAACCCTAAAAAATAATTACACCAATGTACGAAATTTCCTCGCTTGTTTTCGCGAGTCGCTTCGATTAAGCAGCAATAATAAAAGAAATATGAACAAGTTGATAATCGCGATATATCAGATTCAGACATCGCGCATCGTCAGGCGTGCGACAGGGCCAGCTTCGTAAAGGAAGCTACTACGGCAAGATGGCCCGAAATCCTCCCCGGCCTTTCTTAACCTGATCAGGTGTGCGACCCGAATATCGTTTCCATCGTGTCGAAGATGCGATGAGGAAGATGAGTGCGCAGGCCCCGGCGTCCAGCACCATCGGACAGCGCCTTCGCCGTTTTTTTTTTTTAACGACAAGCGCTAAAGGAACGCACTATCGGTCTTATTCGTGTAAAGACATGTACCTCCTTTTTCTTCTGGCATCCGCCCAGCTGGAGACACAGCAGCAAAGCCAGGAATAATAAGCCGAACGGCAGGTTTAACGACAACCCTCGGGATAGGACCGCCATGCTGGAAGATGCTCTCTCACCGCAACAAAGCGTATGTCGAATATGATTGGACAAGGTCCTGACCAATCAGGAGTTCGCAGCCTAGGCCGTTGGTTCATGGGAAATGTAGTTCTGGACTGTCATCGATAAACCAGGCCGTTTTTCCTTGATATGTCACCAAGGCCATGTTACGCACCATAAGTAAGAGGCTGGCACGTGTATTGAGGGGCGGTAGGATAGCGTAGGGCGCGTTCTTAAAGAAAATGTTATTTTAAAGTTTTGTTTAAACTTCACTACGTTTTGTGAAGTGCGAGCCGCTACATTTTTACGTGGAAGTTTATTTTACCTTTTGTTACCTTGCCACAGCCGCCACACATGGCGAGCTGGCTGCGCTAACAGTTGACTGTTGGCTGATTCTTGGAAATGCGCTGCATGCGATCTTGGTGCTGAAGATAGGTGTGCGACGTTTACCGTTGTATCAGTGAAGACAGGTGTGTCGTGGCTGCGGTTTTCGTAATGAATGTAGATTTGTATTTACTGATTGACTTGTTTGTTGACTTTCGGAATTGCGACCGATTCATCTACACGCTGTATACGCCACATTTCGTGCTTGTGAACAGAGTAAACTAAATCTAATACGCATTTAATAAAACAAGCAAACACACGATGTTTGTGTTTGCTTGTTTTTATTAAATGCGTATTAGATTTAGTAATCTTTACTAATCTCCTTCTTCTTTTTTTTGCAGCTCTCCTCCTTGCCAGTAGGGGGCGTTTCCGAGTTTAAGGAGGCGTGCCTGCGGCTGTTACAGGCAACTCTTTCCACAGAGACAAAGACGTATTGTGGAACCCACGGACTACTCGCATCTATTAACATGTTTTATTGCATTGCTCGCACTAATAAGAGGCTGTCGCAGGATGTGTGTCGATAAAGCTTTATTTTCCTTCTTTGTTGTTTCATGGATTACACGCGGAGCAGAGTTTGATGGGTCACGAGCCAAGAGTAATTAGCTTCGCTCAGACGTGCGCGCGGGCGCGCTCGCGCACAAGGCTGTTTAAAGTGGTGTGAAAGTATTCAGAGATAAGCACCCCAAGTCATTAAACTGTCTGAATGTTAAATGTTATAACTGGCATACTCTGTTTGCTTGGCCTGATTGAGTGTGTGTGTGCGTGTAATCGGACAATGAGATGCATAACTACTAAAGTCAATGAGTCGTGAAGAGCATTACATGCGTTAGAACTCAGATGACTTATGGCCCAAGAAGAGCCTCGCGTCGTAGCGCGGAAGCGCCGTGACAGGCTCAGCGGATCCAGACGCGGATCTCGGGACATATCGACGTTTCCTGATCAGCTCGCGCTGAGAATGATCTAACCACGCGGGTGACCGAGTGCTGAACCGCTCAGCGTGAGTCTGCTCCGTCACGCGGCGTAAAGGTAATTTGCAGCTCACGCTCAATATGATAGTTGCGCTGGAGACCCGCGTGCTGCACGAGATAGCAGAAGCGGAGGTTAGTCCTGTCGGACAGTGTTGGCTGGGGATGAAGCCCCGCCCCTACACCTGTGGGAGGCGGGGTCTGGGCGTGGCTTGGACACGAATAGGAAGATCTGAGAGAGGCGAAAAGGCAGTTTTTACAAACGGTAATATGTAGACACCTGCACGAGGGTAAGTGTAATGGGCGCTGATCTCTTTCTCTTTGCTTGTCTGGTTTCTTGTCTCAGTGTTAAAAACACACTCCCCAACTCAGAGGCGCAGGTGGCGCGACTGGCGAACATAGCTATGGCTCCCTTCCGCACGTGACCACGGGATCGCAGCCAAGTCAGGTCCGTGATTTAGGGTGATGCATCCATTCCATTTATTTAGGACATTATACGGAAACTTGCAGGCCTATCACTCTCACTCCCTCTCCTTGACTCGCCGACAAATATAAATACACAGGGGAAAGAATCTGAGCACGGAGGTGGGACACGCACGCGCATACACTTCTAGGACACACAGGCAGGACCTGTCGCGTCTCCGGCTCCCTTTACAGCGAGCGGTTCAATCTCGCTCCGGTCTGGGAGTTGACGTCATCGGTGCTGGCACGCCGTGCTCACTCGAGGTCAGGTGCGCGCATAAAAGCGCGTGCCAAGAAATGATTAATTACGAAGTGACTAAACGCAAAAAAAGCGAAAGGAAAGAAGAGCCCTCGGCGCGAGCGCGGCAGTTATAACAATGATCTCTGCTACAACGCCGTGGTTTCTCCGTTTATACCCACAGAGCGAACATTCCAGAATTCTCCCATTTGCTTCGTACCACCGGCCTCCGAAGCAATTAAGCTTGAATGTCGCAATCATTTCTACACATAACATGAACCGAGATTAATCATATTCAGTTTGTAATCGGTTTGTTTGAGCTAGCGCGCGTGCGTGTTTGTACGTATATGAGGGGTCAGCAAGCGCTTGAAATGCAACATACCCACTCACGCGAATTAAAACTTAAATAGCACTGCAGATCCGCGCGCTAACCGAACGGAGTGCTTATATTTCTGCCTCTCCGTGGCTTTAGGACCCCGGAGAATGGCCGGCAGAACAGCTGGCGCGTCCTTAGGGTGCGTGCCACGGGGGCCGTACAGTCACCTGGTGACCGACGACGCCGTCGAAGAGGGACCGCGCGTCCAGAGAAGTCCACGCGCTCAACTCACTTAGCTAGCACTCATCCGCGCGGAGGAGGAAGCGCTCCCCCTTCTTCTCTATCTCTCTCTCCCTCCCTCCCTCCCTCCCTCCCTCCCTCCCAGACCCTCGCGCTCCCAAACACAGAGAGACCGAATTCAGACGGAGATCACTTCAAAGCGAGGCACTGCACCGTGACTCCACGAGCGCCGTGTGGTTCTCCGCGGAGCGCTTTTGGGGTGTTTTTTTTTTTTGGCGGGGCTCGGCACGAGCGGACGTAGACTTTGTCCTCAGAGACGCCACTAAACCGGATTCCACCGGGTGCCGTTCCTCGTCTCGAGCGAACTGAATTTCTTTAAAACTGCCGCATGAGGATGCCTGAGGACCCGACTCACCGGGGCGCAGCAGCTCGGCCCGTCGTTCGCTCCGTATAGGAGGCATCATGGGCGCGCGGTAACGGAATTAGTTTCCCGTCGGAGGGGAGCGCCAGCGGGAGAGACCGAACCGACGCGATTATTAAACACGTTCCGTTCTCGCCGTTTCGCCTGCCGCGTGGGACCTGCCTACAGCTGAGCGGGAGCAGCGATACTGCCCGGCCGTGTTTCCGATCACGCGGGAATCGTGAGTATGAGACAGACGGAACCCGCCGCCGCGGCTCGGAGGACTTGGCTGACTTTCACCGGGGAACGACAAGTCTAGATTACACAACTTTGCTACGACTTTCTTATCTGAATGGAACGGGCGGCATCGCTGGACATCGAGGCGCTGAAGGTACGTCGTCCGGTTTTGTTTTTTTTGTTTTTTTTTCCGGGGGGGGGTCGGGGAAGGTTTGCGCGGCTCGCGCAGATGGATTCTCTGTTGAGGCTCGCTGCTCGTTACCAGTGCTGCGGTGGAGTGTCGGATTTTGTGCGCGTGGGGTGCATTTCAATAAAGCTGTGTGCAAGTTGCGCCAACCTCGGACCGAGCCTGTTCTCGAGCTGTGACCGATATGGTGCGACGGCTGCCCCGATGAACGGAAAAGCCGCGGAAGACCCGGTTCACGGTTAGCGTGTTCAAAAACCGGTAACGACAGCCGCTGCGTGAGGGTCTGCACATCGGCACGAACCGGTCTGCCTTCCACTCCGGTCCCTCTCTCCACGCGTGCCTTTGTTCGTACACGACTAAGCGGATGGAAAGTTGCATTTTCTTTTAAGTTATTCATCATCGGAGCATTTGGAATCAACGCTCCGTCTTATCTTAATTACCACTTAACTAACCGCGCACAAGACCGCGCGTTTATCTAAAGGAATGTTTGAACTCTAGTTAACCGAGTCCGGATCCTAGGCTGTAATTCTGAACCTGCGGCAGAGACACGGGAGAGAGGGAGACAACGGAATAAACCCGCTCATCGTTGACCGGGGCTCCGTTTAAACGCAGTGATCTCGGCGCTTTCGCTCCCGCTCGCGCACTCTCTCCTTCCCGGTGTTCTGGGCGTCCTTTGATGGCATAATGAATCGTTACAGAGCGCGCGTCCCTCCTCGCAGTCCCAATGCTGTGTGGCATGTGTGAGGTCCGTTGAAGGCGCGCATTTCCTCTGATATCCCGGTTAGTAATGGTCGCAAGAATCGGGCTTTGTTGTGGTGAAGTAGTTTGAAAGATGTTGGGATTCGTTAGACTTGAGTTTAACGTAGATGCATCCTTTATAACACATATGAGGAGAGTGGATTTTAGTCTAAACAATGTGGAGTCTGAAACACAGGCAGTTCTCACTTCTATCCAACGTGTCCCCTTCACGTGTCCATGCACGGGCAGCGTCTCTCTCTAGAGTGCATTAACAGGATGTCCCGTGCTCTTTTCCGGACGAGCTGGCTCCGTCCTCCACCAGCTGGCAAACCGTGATCAATTAGAGAAGCTACATCTGACAGTGCAAAAAAAAAAAGAGGACCAAGAGAAATCTGGACACGCGCTCACAGCGGATGCACCGGCCTCTCTCGTGCTCGGGAAAGATTTATGACTCCTCTTCACAAACTCACGCGCTGCGCGTGCTCTTTACAAGTGAAGGGCTTAATCGACTTTTCCTCGCCACTAAATTACAACTCGCTCGCGATGGCCGGCGTCAGCCGTTTTGCAGATCCGTGCAGTCAGCTGATTAACCATACCCGCTAAACTCAAACCAAACAGACGAAAGTGGATATTTGGTAACATTCCGTCAAATTTATAGGCTAATTAGCGTAGAGAGTTCGAACTTCACAGCCGGATCCGGTTATGGATTTTGTCATTCCCGCTAGTTAATTGCATAGTTAATGCGGGTTAACTGATTAACAGGGTTGAGAAGACTAATCTGGGGGGGGGACCCTTACAGATTGCTGATTAATTATTAAAATCGGTCTGTAATCCAATGCAAACGATGACCGTAAAGCAACAGTCTGTTTCGGATCCCTGGTTCCGTCCAGTGCCAACACGCCTGCTCTCTCTTCGTAGACTCACGAATAACTTGAGATGTGTAAAAGGTGTCCACATAGCCGTGTCCCTTCCCCAGCAATTCAGCACTGCCGACAAGGTCCAAATGTCATGTTAACGTTGAAAAAAATCCGGTGTTTACGACATCATCGAGCGTCCGCACGGAACACTGTTTTCACGATCGACCAAGTCGCGTGCGTCTATGAAAGCAACAAAATGCCTGAATCGATTAAGATTTAAACTTCACACACGTTTCCAGTCAGAATTTACAATGAAATTTAAGATGTAAGTAAAGGATCAACAACGCAATCTGGGTGAGAACACAACGTCCGGTACACATTTCAAACGCTTAAACAGCCGTTCGAATACCGTTACTGGTTTTTAGTCTGATTACGTAACATGTAGCGGTAACGCATCTTACTTCGTTACAACCCAATCCTGCCCTGGGGCGTGTCTGAGGTACCTGTACCTTTAGGGTTGTGATTTAACCTGGCCTTCACGTGTTCTGAGATATTAGTCCTGTTACGCGGTTGAATACCCGTGGACTGATCAATACCTATTGCGACGACACCGTCGAAGAGCGACGTCTCACCCAGGTAGCGACCATCTGGAAGATGGGCGAGTTCTCCTGATCTCTCACTCCTTTCTTCTCTTTCCTTACTTTGCCTCATACTATAATTTATTCTCTCTCACTCGCTCTCTGTGGTGTCACTGTGAGTTTGTTAATGTGGATTTGGAAAAAACAAACGCCTGGCACCAGATCTTGCACTGTTTTCTCAGCTCTTATGCAGCCCAGTTTGATGAGACGTGGCTGAAGGGGAGGGGCTGAATGGGTGTGGCTAAAGGGGAGGGACAGAAGGGGAGTGGCTAAAGGGTAGGAGTTGAAAGCAAGGAGCTGAATGGGGTGTAGCTGATGGGGTGGTGCTAAAGGGGAGGGGCATATTGAAGCAGGGCAGATTATGAATTTTTATGCCTGATTCGGTTTCCAAACAGTATCTCCTCTCCACACATGACTATGAGCTAAGCACTCCAGCAGAGAAAATCCCCTGATCTGGGAACAGAGCACAGCAAGGGATATTATGGGATAACCACATCACTGGATAACCACATTAGTCACCCACACTGACCCCAGAACAGTGTTAGCATTATGGAATACACAGGCAAAGGCCAGTAAAACTGACAGCATCTTTGGGCTCGGACCAGCAGCTACTGGCCAGGTATCCGCTGCAGAGAGACATGGCCTCTCATACACTGACCTGAGGTCAGTATCATGCAATAAGCCTTATAATAGCTATGCTAGGGTCTGGATTGACGGAGCAGATCCCAGACCTGTGGAGAAGGCAAGCCTTCATCTGGCTTGGCACTAGAGTTGAAGGATTTTTACCAGGCTTACCAGCGTGGAGCGTCGGAGCCAACCCCACCTAAATCAGGCCCCCTCCCGACTCCACCCATTTTACACTTAATTAACTCCACCAGCGAGAAAGGCCACAGCAACTACATCAACCTTCGGAGCGACGGCACCCTGCCCCTGGCTATTAATACACGCTCGTCGGGACGACGAACATCCTGCCTGCGGGTCAGCCCAGTTTTGCCTTCTTCCGGGTCGCTCACACGAGCTGAAAAGGCCTGGGGCGGAAAGTTAGCCGCACTTCTGCGGCTGAACTCGGGATATGGTGTTGTCAGTTGACGCAAGCTTCATTTGGGGCTGCGTTTACACCGCGAGTCAGCGGCCCAGCTCTAATACTGAGTACATTACGATTGTAATCTCCCTAAAAAGCCTTGCTAATTGGTAGCATTGTTCGCAGGAAAAGCGTGGCCATGGTAACCAACTAGGTGGGTTGATTTTAGTGTGTAAGATAAAGATTCAGACGTCCTTGTCTCGGAGCTGACGTCATACCTGTTACGCCATGCTGTGGGAGCCGAGTAGCACAGGAAGTCCTGTAGAGGAGGACTGTTTAACTGTGTTCCTGACTGTGTAGGTGAGACTGTTTAACTGTGTTTAACTCTGTTCCTGACTGTGTGGGTGAAACTGTGTTTAACTCTGTTCCTGACTGTGTGGTTAAGACCGTTTAACTGTGTTCCTGACTGTGTGGGTTAATCCAGCATTGCTTCTTTATTAGTTCTGTGTTTCTGTTTGTGCGACTCAGTTGGCCTGGATGACTGACAGCCAGAACCATACTCAGGGTGTGCTCACATGACTCTGGTGGAGGCATGAATGAAAGAGAGGATGGATGGATGGATGGATGAAGTGCTCACATGGCTCTGGTGGAGGCATGAATGAAAGAGAGGATGGATGGATGGATGGATGGATGGAGAGGAATGACGAGTGTGTGGTGAGGGCCACTTCACTGTCTATTCTCATTACAAGCCAAACAATGCGGGCAGCAGTGCATCTGCCCGTCTGTCCATCTGTCCAGTCTCTTCTGCAGGATGACAGACGGCTGAAGATGACAGACATTTAGATATGAGACAAGACACTGAGAATGACACCATTTCCCCTGTCTCTCTGTTTTACTCTCTCTTTTATACAAATCCTCCCTCCCTCGCTTGCTCACTCTTCTACTTGAGAGAAATAAGCAGGAAACGAAATCATTATCAGTCATTAATCAACAAAAAAACGACCGGTTGTCTCTTAGGAGGTGGCAGCCAGCTATTCTGACTTTTGCCGCGTGCGCACTCATCCCGAGATGCAGGGCGGTGTTTCTTCTGTACCGCGCTCGAGGAACTCCGCGCAGATGCTGTGGATGTTCTCCTACAACGCGTTTCTAATTGATTTATATCTGGGACACTCGGGGAGGAAGTGCAGCTCCGTCTCCACCGCACCCAGATGGCAGCGGGAGCTCAGACTGTCCTCTATGAGCAGCAGGTCTGTCCTCTATGGGTAGCAGGTCTGTAAATCTCTGAGCAGCAGGTCTGTTCTCTATGGGTAGCGGGTCTGTCCTCCCTGGGCAGCAAGTCTGTATTCTATGAGTAGCATGTCTGGCCTCTATGGGTAGCAGGTCTGTAAATCTCTGAGCAGCAGGTCTGTTCTCTATGGGTAGCAAGTCTGTCCTCCCTGGGCAGCAGGCTTATATTCTATGTGCAGCAGGTCTGTCTGATAGGTCCATTGGCCAGGCTGTGCACACTGAGCGCTTTCCGTAGTTCTTCGGTTTTTGATCGTGCTAAATTAAATTGTCAGGTTATAATCTTGATTAATCCAGAATGGCATTGAAGCTCATGTTGTGCTTTTGTAGCTTGCAACATGAGATCTGGTTTTGTATTTTCCTCAGTCCTGATTTGGCTGGCTCTGATAGTTTGGGACAGTACTCAGCTGTCCCGAGGCTCTTTGGAGTTTGTAATATCAGACGTTTTCAGCTTGCCGAGCCTCAGGACCCGCTGCTTTACGGGACTCCTTTCTACGTTCAGCTCCTGGCAGGGCGGAGTGAGTGGCCATTAAATTTGATTTGATCCCAAACAGTAAAGGATGCAGTTGTGATTCAGCATCGCAGGCATCGTGTGAGGAGTTCCTCTGTGTTCTGGGTCGTGTTGTGTCTGAGGTCCCTGCAGCTCATCGCTGTAAAGAGCTGCTGGATTAATCGCGGTTTTAAAGAGCTTAAGATAAAGTCTAACTGGTACCTAAACGAGACGGACTTCTTAATGTCAGAGAGCTGGTCTTGCTTAGTCATTAAGATACTTCACCGCCAGGACTTCCTGTGTATACGTGTACTTGGGCGCGCTCTCTCTCTCTCTCTCTCTCTCTCTCTCTCTCTTCCTCTCTCATTCATCCTTGCATTCTCTTGCTCTCTCTTTTGTTCTCAACCAAGCACACTCTTCCTTTCTCTCTCTTTCTCTTTCTAGACTGTTTACACATGTCAGGATTAAGGCTGGAGCTGAGTAACCATATCATGTTGCATCATACTCTCAGACACGCCCCTGTCCATAAACCACTATAATGAGCTGGAAAGAAAGACCCTCTCTCAGTCTGCTCCTGGGCCCAGATACACACTCCAGCAAGCTGTGTGTGTGTGTGTGTGTGCGTGTGCGTGTGTGTCCATGCGATCATGTGTAAACACACAAACATACACAAGTGCACATACATATGCAGTGTACATACATGCAGTGTACATACACACACACACACACACTGTACAAACACGAACACACGTTGTGAACATGTATACACACCCGTGCGCGCGCACACACACACACACACACACACACACACACTCACTCTGCTCATACATTTTCTCATTTTTTGCAGGTCTGTGTGGTGCTGACATATCAGTGTAATCCAAGTACAGCACTTCTGTTTGTTCAAACACATATACATACAAATCCAGCACACAGTACAGCGATGCCACAGTCTCACCAACGTCTGCGCAGCTTGCCAGTAACCATGGCAACGTAATTATAACATATAGTGACACTGCTGGCAAATTAACTCAGGCTGTATAACAGTGTTGGGGTCTTCATTAACACTTTTCATAGCCGATACATTTTCCAGGCCTCGGAGTTCCTCGGATAATCAAACCTTTCCGTTTTCACGCTTTTCTGATCGCAGTCGTGATGGTCATGGCCGTTGGCGCCATGCTCGTGCGCGCGCGCGTGCATGTGTGTGTGTGTGAGAGATGTTTCATGCCCGCTGTGTCCTGGATGTTTCTGCTTCACGAGCCTCTCAGATGTGCCCAGTTTTTTTTTAGACGTCTGTGTTTCTGAGCGTTTTTTTCTCTCTCTCTCTTTCTCTCTCTCTCACTTCTTTGATGTGTCCTTTGATCTGCTCGTGGAGGCCTCCTGCTTCTCGCTTGCGTACCCCCTCGCCCGCCCGCCCCGAGGTTTCTCCCTCTGACACTAGAACGCCTCTGTCTGGCATTATTAAGAAATACCATTAGGCTTTAGAGGGTATGCAAAAAAAGAAAAGGGGAAAAAAAACATCCGGTGATGTTTCGCGTCCTTTTATAGGCGAGTCGTGGGGGGTCTTGTGTTGGACGGATATAAACAAACAAACAACCGAAGGAAAATGGAGTTGCTTCTGGAGATATCGGTCGTAGTGACGGCTCCAGTTACCCTTAGCAGAGTGCAGCTTGGGGATGGCGGCGGGGCGGAGCTTCTCCCGCGCTGGGCGGCGTTTGTCTTCTACGTCCGTCAGCCTGTCACCTACTGAACACAGAGAGGAGGGTTTTACAGGAGGTGCCTTGCCTGGTTTTGTGGAGTATGTACTAGTATAAGGACACTGAGGGGCAGCTACGGAGGGGCAGCTACGGAGGGGCAGCTACGGAGGGGCAAGCACGGAGGGGCAGCTACGGAGGGACGAGAAAGTAGACTGGCAGGTGGGCAGAGTTAAAAAGAAAATGCATGAAAAAGGCCAGCGCAGACCCCAGCGCAGACCCCAGCGCAGGGGAGTGTCCAGGGTGACTGGGACATTCTGGTGACTTGTTTTTGCAGGTCACGGGAGACTGATTCAACACAAACCTCTTTTCCACTGTAGAGCCAAACGCTTCCCAAGTCCGTGTCAGACTGTTCCGGACTTCTAAGACCAGTTACGCTTCCTTTTTCCACAAGTGTTCTGGAGATCAGGGACAGGAAGTGTTTACGGCGGTAACAGGTTCTCTAAACAACGCTGATCACGGTCTAACGATAATTTGGGAAGTTTGGTCTGTTTTTAGTGTTGCTTTTATATTATGACCTATTCAAACCCCAAATGCTAGTGACCAGAGAGAAGAAATCAACTATAATCTCTCTCTCTCTCTCTCTCTCTCTCTCAGTTCAGTTCGATTCAGTTTTCATTTCCATAAGCTTTATTGGAGTGACCGTATTCATTTACAGTTTTGCCAAAGCAGTATTACAATAAAACAGCACGAATGAACCACTGCAATACTAAGGAAATGAAACTTGACTGTAATTGAATAATAATTAACCTGGAAGAGCTGTAATGAGAGAATGTTTGTTTGAAATCCAGAGGTGAAAAGAAATGAAACAGGGCAATACTCAACCCCCCCCACTCACACACACGCTCACTCTCACACACTCACACACTCTCACTCTCACTCACTCACACACTCTCACTCTCACTCACTCACACTCACTCTCACACACACACACACTCTCACTCTCACACACACACACACACACTCTCACACACACACACACACACACACACTCTCACACACACACACGCACACTCTCACACACGCACACACACACACACAGTGCTGCAGTGTTGAGGTTCATAATCAGGTTCTCTCTTGCCAAAGAGAATCTGGCAGCATGGTCAGACCTGCTGGTCTCAACACTGCCTTTTCCCTGGCTGTTACAGATCAGTGACCAGGAGCCCCACACACACACACACACACACACACACACACAGAGGGAGGGGGCAGAGCGTGTACACACTTACACACATTCCCAGTACATAAATAGCCCTGTAGACACTTTAACAGCGAGTTTTAATAGAAAAGCTTTTTTCATTTGTAACAATGTTTACTTCTCCATTTTGTGTGTGTGTGCGCGTGTGTGTGTATAAGACACACATTCTGTTGCCCAAAGTTTCCCCGGTGCTCTGATCACTCTGATGTATCACCCTGCTGTAAACAGAGGCCCGTGTCTCTGTCTCCTGTGCTCAGGACCACATCCGTGTGTTGCACTGTAGCCGTCCAAGAATGCCTCCCCTCTCTGTGTCTCTCTCTGTGTCTCTCTCTCACTCTCATTATGAAAGCCATCCAGAGTAAAGCTTGATGTGTGGGGGCACCTGGGGGCACCTGGGAGCGCCCCCCCCCCCTCCACCACTCATGTGCTGTGGGAGTTCAGTGGTTCAGGTGTGTGACACGCTGCCTCAGGTGTCTTCTTTCATCCTCCCCTGCCAGGTGTGTTTGTTTGGCCTTTCCTGACACGCTTGGAGCGACGCACTGCGAGATACAGGAAGTGACACGTGTCAGGCCCCACCCTCTGCAAACCTTGACTGACACCTTGTTTTTAGCGGGGCATCCCGCTCTTTAAAGTCCTTCCTTTCATCCTCTCTCTCCCTCTGTTTCTCTTTTTTTTCTTCTCTCTCTCGTTCACTCTCCTTTTCTGTCAGAGTATATAAATAATAAATATATTCATATATATGAAATAATAGAAAGGTGTAAAATTATAGTACATTTAAATATTTATGTGTAATATTCAAATAACTTTTTTTCTTCTTCAACACCCCCAACATTCCTCAGCTAAAGGGACAAAACCCTTCCATTACAGAACCACACACACACCCACCCATACATACATACACACACACCCACACACGTACACACACACACACACACACACACACACACACACACACACATGCATGCACTCGCATGCACACATACAAGCACATACGTACACATACATGCACTCGCACACACGTACAAAAACATACGCATGCACACGTACAAACACATATACACACACACATACATGCACACGCACACACACACACACACAAACATGCGTGCACACATACACAAACATATGCACACACATGCATAAAACACATGCACATACACATGCGTACATACACGCGCACACACACATACATGCGCGCGCGCGCACACACACATACATGCGCACACGCACACAGGCACAAACATGCACACACACACATGCGCGCACACACTCACGCACACCTATACATACATGCGCATGCGCGCGCACACACACACACACAAGCTCCTGCTGTGTTCCTTTCATGTCTACAGTGTAATTTCTGTTCAGCACACTCAGAAGTAATCAGTTCTCCTGTACACACCAGCCTGCTGCCTCTCCCCCTCCTGCCTCCACAACAACGGCAAGTTCACTTAGCACAGTTGGCGTGCACACAGTGAATGAGTCTGTGCCTCTCTGTGTATCACTCATCTACACTCTTCTTCCTCAGGCATTTGCGCCTGATGAGCCGCATGACAGAGTTGTGTTCAGCAGTGTTCAGCTACGTTCGGCTGTCTTTGGTT
Organism: Electrophorus electricus; assembly: GCF_041902795.1. Lineage (NCBI taxonomy): Eukaryota > Metazoa > Chordata > Actinopteri > Gymnotiformes > Gymnotidae > Electrophorus > Electrophorus electricus. The sequence goes on along the minus strand of NC_137501.1, from coordinate 13,282,652 downwards.
GTGTTCGGTTGGGTTCAGCTACGTTGGGCTGTGTTCAGTTGTGTTCGCCTGGGTTCAGCAGTGTTCAACTGTGTTTGGTTATGTTCCACTGTGCTTGGTTGTGCTCAGCTGCGTTCAGCTGTGTTTGGTTGTGCTCAGCTGCGTTCAGCTGTTTGGTTGTGCTCGGCTGCGTTCAGCTGTGTTTGGTTGTGTTTGGCTGTGTTTGGTTATGTTCGGCTGTGCTCGGTTGTTCCTAGGTTATGTTTGGTTGTGCTCGGCTGTGTTCGACTGTGCTCAGCTGTGCTCGGCTGTTCCTAGTTTGTTTGGTTGTGTCCAGTTGTATTCGCCTGTTTTCAGTTGTGTTCGGCTACGTTCAGCTGTGTTTGGTTATGTTTGGCTGTGTTCAGCTGTCTTTGGTTATGTTCGCTTGTGATCGGCTGCGTTCGGCTGCGTTCGGCTGCGTTCGGCTGGACACAGAGAATAAGGGAGGGAAAGGAGGGCACAGAAAAGAGCAGGAAGCCTCTTGGGTGTGTGCTCCCGCCTGCTCATTGGCTGTTCAGAACAGCACTGATTGGTCCTTCTTCTGTAGCCGTTCACAGGAACTGAAAGGTTCCTCCTCTTCCAGGTTGATAACTCAACTGCCATCTCTGACACTGACATAAATTTAAGATCTTACATGGTTATACTCATCGAAGATGTAATGAACCCCCCCCCCCCCACACACACACACACACCAACACCCATTACTCGAGGCTGGGATTAATCCCACTATAGCAGACATGTGCACGTGCGACCAGTCAGCAGAATCGTTGCCCCTGTACGACTGAGAGGCAGACAGGCAAATCCTGATGGGCTGCTTTGATCTGTGGAACACGGAAGTAATCTAGATTTGTGTGTTTATATAGAGAGGGAGAGTTACTCTGTGTGTGTGTGTGTGTTGGAGAAAGCTCAATGGGAGGAGGGTTGGGTGCATTACTGTATTAACATGGCAGGACCCTTAATTCCTGCAGCACTGTTTGTCCTCTCATTTCCATATTTTTGAATATGTAAATATATGGGTGCATAATTAATTGTGCCACTATTGCATTGTTTAATCTCCTGGAGTAATATTGGATGATGGATGGAGTGTGGTGTGTCAACCTCTGAGCCCACTCCAAACACTCTGGAACATACACTCTCTCCATTCCTCCCTCTCTCCCTCTCTCTCCCTCCTTCCTTCCTTTTCTCTCTCTCTGTCTCTCTCTCTCCCTATCCCCCTCTCTGTCTCTCTCTCTCTCTCTGTCCGCATGTCAGTGGGATGTTAGGGAGTGCTAATCCCTTCCTCTACACATCTCCCGTTTCTCCGTTTCTCTGCGTTTCTTTCTTTCTGGTCATCCCTTTTCCTCCTTGTTTCTGTGCGTCACCGCCTCACACACCCCAGACAGAGTGTCTGCCAACACGCCGCGCTTTGCTCCGCTGCGAAAACGCTCTCACTAATTACCCAGCATCCTCGCCGGGTGGAAAACTAAAAGTTGTCCGATGGATGCGGGTCACGGGAGCGCCGTGTGGAAGGGGTCGAGGAGTCCCTGCAACCTGGCTGCCCCAACGCCGTCCCACACACTCATTAGACATGTGAGCCACGACCTCGAGTTCTTGGCAAAGAACTGCTCTATTTCAAACTTGGTGCCGTGTTATAGGTTAGAGTTTCTTTCCAGGCATGCGTCTCACACAAAGGCCAAGATAACAACCCTGAGAAGGGTAGGAATGTCTTTATTTAAAGAAAAACTTGCCCTTTCTTTTTCTTCAGAGGAACAAAAGCAAACTGGGGTTGGAGGTTATTTACTGGGTTCAGGTTCAGACATTTGTGCATAAATAATGAGGTACATGTCTGTGCTGTGTGTACACGTCTGGACTTTCTGCACTCAGTCTTCATCGTAGTTTATCTGTTTCTGCCATCCGGACAGATGCCCCAGGCCGTTCTGCCCGTTCTAGACGGCCCGTGCCTCCACTCTAGGACAGTGCTGGGGTCGTCCAGAGTAACAGGCTCGTTCCTCTGTCTGGGTTCTCTTCTCTTTCTCCAGGACGTGGGGACACGGCACATTCATGGTTTAGGAAGAACTGCTGAGGGTTCTAAAGAGAAGGAAACACGTCCTCCTTTCATAGACTTAACTCAGTTTACGCGCTCTCCCATCCTCCTCTCTTCTCTGTGTGTGTGTGTGTGTGTGTGTGTATGTATGTGTGCGCGCGTGCGTGCGTTTGTGTGTGTGCATGTTTGCATGTGCGTGTGTGTGTGTGTGTGTGTGTGTGTGTGTGTGTGAATGGTCACAGTCTATTATTAAAATTAGATTCCAGCTTTATTACATTTCGAGCTCAAGAGTTTTCCTTCCCACACGGAAAGAATTCCGAGTCGTCAGCCCTCTTTCACCGTGGCGTCTCCTCGGTGCATCCCTGGAGTGGGCCGTGGGCGTGATACACACGGGGGAAACGTCTCGCAGGCATTCGTCCTGAAATGTGCCCGATTAGGATCAGTGCAGGACCATTTAGTGCTGCAATAACCCAGATCAGTAGTGAAGCATTCCAGATTAGGATTGAAAACGGAGCAGGCCGGCGGCTGCTTCTCTGAACGTTCTGTTTGGCTTGGCCTCTTATCGGGGAAACTGGACCTGCTGCCCTCGGAGACTGGTTTGACTGGTTGGTAAACATTGCTCACGGCGTGCAGGTGTGTAGTGGAGTTCCCTTCCCAGAGTCTCTGAATAGTGAAGGTGTAATGAATTTGTGTATACCTCTACAGCAGTGCTTAGGGGAGACTCTCTCTCTCTCACACACACACACACACACACACACACACTTTTCATAACACTGGGAGAAACTGCAGGGGAAGGAGACTTTTGTTATGAAGCGCTCCTGAACTCGCAGGCAATGCTCAGCCAACTACAACCTTCCACCTCCACCCGAAACTCCTCCACACGCTTGGCCAAATGAGATTTTCCCTGCAGAATTGCAGCAAATTCAATTGCGCAAACCTCTTTTTCCACCCGCTTGGGAGCCCCGGTCTCCCCCAGACTCTCTAACATGTCAGAGTGGATACACTTGAAGATGACGAGCTAGCTCGCACTCTCTCTTTCCCTCTCACACTTCTGTGTCTCTCTTCTTACTGTCTGTCTTTCTCTGATCTCATGGCCCCCCATCTCAATCAGCGCCTGTCTGTCGCTCTCTCTCTGTCGCTCTCTCTCTCTGGTGAGTCATAAGTGTACCTCCATATGTTGTGCGTGCACGCGTGTGCTCCACTCCACGCTTGCCTGCTGGTGGTGCTCTCGTCGGGCCTTCCGTTGGATCCCGGGGGGACGCGCTCGCCCTTCCGCGTGCCCGTTACTCCGGGCCGGCCGCGTCCGGACGCCGTGCTGACGGCGTCGCTACTGCCGTAACACTGCAGACTTCGTCTCAGCTTTTATCGCCGATTTCCGTCACTCACTCTCAGACGTCCTCGGACGTTGTCAGAAGGGAGTTTTCTATGTGGGGCTTTACTGTGACTCAGAGGTCAGCGGGCTGTTACAGGCCAAGGACCAAGCCGCGGGGACGTGACGTTGTGTTCCTAACACGCATATTATCATTATTATAAGGCCATTAGATGATGAGGCATCTCCTCACTGCTCAGATCAAAGTGATTGCAAATGAAACAAGAATCCTGAATACAGTTATTATTGTGTCTTTATCCTATGATCACAGCCGTTCCACTCTCAGACGTTCCTCTCTCTCCCTCCTCTCTCTCTCTCTCTCTCTCTCTCTCTCTCTCTCTCTCTCTCTCTCTCTCTCTGCCCGCTGTGTGTGTCTCTGGAACACACACCATGCCACCCTCTTTGTGAATGATGTCATGCTTCATGTTAAATGGGAAACCTCCCAAACACTCGAGCCCAGCAGCCCAAGAAAGAGCCCCACCCAGGCCACAAGCCCCGCCCCCTCGGCCGAAGTCTTATCACGTTCGTGTGAAGAATTGTCCCATGTAAGTGGGCATCGGTTTCCATGGTTGCTGACTGACTGGGGGAGTGGCTAAAGGGTCTAAGAGGCAGAGATTGGCCTTTATTGAAATAATAGTGGATCACTGAAAACTTTCAGCCTTTCGGATGTGGGCAGTAAGGCTAGATGACATGCGCTAGGCTTGCGCTCTCTCTCTCGCTCTTTCTCCGTCTCTCCCACTCTCTTTCTCACTCCATCTCTGGGTGTGAGTGTATGACTCATACCTTCGTTTGTATTCATGTTTTTGTTTTTGTTCATTTAGAAAATGTGTGTATGTGTGTACGTGCGCATATGTTGGCTGTGTTAGGCTGTCCGTGTGTTTAAATAAGTCCTGGACGTGGCTCTACGGATACAGATACGCGACCCTGTCAGGTGGTGTATTAAACATGTACTAACATTTGTTTCTGTCTACATTTAAGAAAAGAGAACTTTTTATTTTTAATGCAAATCAAAAACAAATCGCAAAACAAATCTCATTGGCTGTATGTAGCGATATGATTACTGTCTCTGTGAATCTCTGCTGTACGGAAATATGAAATATGCTTTGTGCAGTATTCCCGCAGAAAGTCTGAGATTCGGCATGTTATCATGTATAGTGCGTTAACGTGGGACACCTTTTGGAAGCAATGTTCGCGCTTGCGGCGAGATGAAGGTTGCCAAGTTGTATTCTGGGTAATGTCTCCCTTCCCCTGCCTGGCAGCCTCACACCTGCTCTCCAGCATCAGTTAATCACAGCTAACATCCCGGGAGCTCTAATGCTAATGAGCCCTGCGCCTCGCCACCCTCATTGGCTCTCTCCATGGTCAGGTAGCATCCGATTAGCTGTCCCCCGAGGACAGGGACTGTCTGATTTTGTTTTGGACAAAATTAAGTCCCCTGGATTGGTCAAGTCCCACGGGACTTTTATGTGACCTAGTTTGGTGTGTGTGTGTGTGTGTGTGTGTGTGTGTGTGTATGTATGTATGTATGTGTATGTATGTATGTATGTGTGTGTATGTATGTGTGTGTGTGTGTGTGTGTGTGTGTGTGTGTGTGTATGTATGTATATAAAAAACAGAAAGGGGTCTACTGCCAAGTTCCTGCGTTCAGTCCATTGCAAGACATTTTCTCTCAGAATCGCAGTCCCGTTGCTGCCTGCTAAAGCTGATTCCAGACCAGCGTTCCTGGGATCCTGTGTGAACACGTATACCGATAGAGACTCGGAGTGAGCAAGCTGGTCTGGGATCAGCCTGCTAGTGTTGTTCACTACAGGAGCTGCACAAAATGTGGTTGGTTAATGGTGTCTTTTTTTTTTGCCAATATTTGCTAGGGCGCATGAAAGATGGCGACATGCGAAGATCCTGACCAATCGCAGGCATTGCTGATGAGAGCTCCGTGAGTGTTTAACAAATCACAGCCTCCACTAGAAGCCACGCCGGGCCAATCAATGGAGGCTCATTTGGAACCATGTCACAACAAGAGTCCTCCAGGGTCTTTTATTATATTACCAGACCCCTCTTAATTGGCACAGAGCAGCGATGATGTGAGGGTCTGTGATGATGTGACGGGGCGCAGCTCCACCAACCAGCGGTGTGGTCGGGGAGGGTCTGTGATGATGTGACGGGGCACAGCTCCACCCATTAGCGGTGTGGTCGGGGAGGGTCTGTGATGATGTGACGGGGCGCAGCTCCACCCGTTAGCAGTGTGGTTGGGGAGGGTCTGTGATGATGTGACGGGGTGCAGCTCCACCCGTTAGCGGTGTGGTCGGGGAGGGTCTGTGATGATGTGACGGGGCGCAGCTCCACCCATTAGCGGTGTGGTCGGTGAGGATCTGTGATGATGCGACGGGGCATAGCTCCACCCGTTAACGATGTGGTCGGGGAGGGTCTGTGATGATGTGACGGGGCGCAGCTCCACCCATTAGCGGTGTGGTCGGGGAGGGTCTGTGATGATGTGACGGGGCGCAACTCCACCCATTAGCGGTGTGGTCGGGAGGGTCTGATGATGCGACGGGGCGCAGCTCCACCTGTTAGCGGTGTGGTCGGGGAGGGTCTGTGATGATGTGATGGGGCACAGCTCCACCCGTTAGCGGTGTGGTTGGTGAGGGTCTGTGATGATGCGACAGGGCGCAGCTCCACCCAATAGGGGTGTGGTCGGTGAGGGTCTGTGATGTGACGGGGCGCAGCTCCACCCAATAGGGGTGTGGTCGGTGAGGGTCTGTGATGATGTGACGGGGCGCAGCTCCACCCATTAGCGGTGTGGTCGGGGAGGGTCTGTGATGATGTGACGGGGCGCATGTCCACCCAATAGGGGTGTGGTCAGTGAGGGTCTGTGATGATGTGACGGGGCGCAGCTCCACCCATTAGCGGTGTGGTCGGGGAGGGTCTGTGATGATGTGACGGGGCGCAACTCCACCCATTAGCGGTGTGGTCGGGAGGGTCTGATGATGCGACGGGGCGCAGCTCCACCCGTTAGCGGTGTGGTCGGGGAGGGTCTGTGATGATGTGACGGGGCGCAGCTCCACCCATTAGCGGTGTGGTCGGGGAGGGTCTGTGATGATGTGACGGGGCGCATGTCCACCCAATAGGGGTGTGGTCAGTGAGGGTCTGTGATGATGTGACGGGGCGCAGCTCCACCCATTAGCGGTGTGGTCGGTGAGGGTCTGTGATGATGCGACGGGGCGCAGCTCCACCCGTTGGCGGTGTGGTTGGTGAGGGTCTGTGATGATGTGACGGGGCGCAGCTCCACCCATTAGCGGTGTGGTCGCGGAGGGTCTGTGATGATGTGACGGGGCGCAGCTCCACCCAATAGGGGTGTGGTCGGTGAGGGTCTGTGATGATGTGACGGGGCGCAGCTCCACCCAATAGGGGTGTGGTCGGGGAGGGTCTGTGATGATGTGACGGGGCGCAGCTCCACCCAATAGGGGTGTGGTCGGGGAGGGTCTGTGATGATGTGACGGGGCGCAGCTCCACCCATTAGCGGTGTGGTCGGTGAGGGTCTGTGATGATGCGACGGGGCGCAGCTCCACCCGTTGGCGGTGTGGTTGGTGAGGGTCTGTGATGATGTGACGGGGCGCAGCTCCACCCATTAGCGGTGTGGTCGCGGAGGGTCTGTGATGATGTGACGGGGCGCAGCTCCACCCAATAGGGGTGTGGTCGGTGAGGGTCTGTGATGATGTGACGGGGCGCAGCTCCACCCAATAGGGGTGTGGTCGCGGAGGGTCTTTGATGATGTGACGGGGCGCAGCTCCACCCAATAGGGGTGTGGTCGGTGAGGGTCTGTGATGATGTGACGGGGCGCAGCTCCACCCAATAGGGGTGTGGTCGGTGAGGGTCTGTGATGATGCGACGGGGCGCAGCTCCACCCGTTGGCGGTGTGGTTGGTGAGGGTCTGTGATGATGTGACAGGGCGCAGCTCCACCCGTTAGCGGTGTGGTCGGGGAGGGTCTGTGATGATGTGACGGGGCGCAGCTCCACCCAATAGGGGTGTGGTCGGGGAGGGTCTGTGATGATGTGACGGGGCGCAGCTCCACCCATTAGGGGTGTGGTCGGGGAGGGTCTGTGATGATGTGACGGGGCGCAGCTCCACCCAATAGGGGTGTGGTCGGGGAGGGTCTGTGATGATGTGACGGGGCGCAGCTCCACCCAATAGGGGTGTGGTCGGGGAGGGTCTGTGATGATGTGACGGGGCGCAGCTCCACC
>NC_137501.1:13270000-13272500 GCF_041902795.1 Electrophorus electricus | reverse complement strand
TTTTCTTGTAAAATTAATTACCACAAATAGGAAGAGTATGTTTATTCCTGAAGCTCGGAACACTGTAATCTCTAACGTGTAACTACAGTAAGATGGAGTTTAAAGTGTGTGTGTGTGATTACACTCTTTTTACACTAGAACTAATGTTCTAACTATAGCCACACGAATGGTATTTAGTTTAAAGTTACTGTAGAACGGAAGACAAATAAGTGTGTGTGTGTGTGGGGGTGTGTGTTAGTGTTTGTTATTGTTTTGTTTGTGTTTGTGTGTTTGTGTGTGCTGGGGGGTGTATGTGTGATCGTGTATGTGTATAGGAGCATGTGTGTGTGAGTGTGTTTAGGGTGTGTGTGTGGGGAGAGGGGAGTGCGTGTGGGTGTGTGTGTGTGTGTGCTGGACAGTCGTCACTTTGCTACTGCCTGACTGTGTTTCTGTGCTGAGGTATTCTACCCTGGGTCACCCACAGAAGCCCCCCTGCAGAGCGGGGCTATGGGCTGATGTTCCTAAACTCCTGCCATGATCCAGTTTTACCCCCCAGGGGTTCCCACTCGGCTACACAGCCCTTACACGCCACAGGCCTGCTGCCGCTTATGTCAACCTTTCCGGAACATTTCCCAGGGAGAGTATTCGTGTGTTCGTGTGTGTGTGTGAAGAACTGAGTCAGAAGGGCCATGTGCTTTTGTTTTAATACTAAACAGTAAAATGGTTTTAGAATCTCTGTGCTTCTCCTACATTAAACACGTTTCATTCAGTGTTCCGTGACCACACTGCCCAACACCCAAACAACAGGGCATCACAACAATGGGAAATCCATTATCCATGCATGGTCATTCCCTGCCACATCTGGGAATGCCACACTGCGTACAGGGGGTGTTATCCCTGTGGGTTTGTGTGTATGCAAAGTTTTGATGGGTGTGTGTGTGTGTGTGTGTGTGTGTGTGTGTTTGCTGGTTGACATGGCACAGTCCCCCTTACAGCACAGTCCTTCTATAGCACAGCCCTTCTATAGCAGAATCCCTCATACATCACAGCTTTCTATAGCACAGTCCCCCTTGCAGCACAGTTATTCTATAGCACAGTGCATCTATAGCACAACCCTCCTTACAACACAGTGCGTCTATAGCACAGCCTTCCGCAGCACAGTTCTTCTATAGCACAGCCCCCCTTACAGCACAGTGCGTCTATAGCACAGTGCATCTATAGCACAACCCTCCTTACAACACAGTGCGTCTATAGCACAGCCTTCCGCAGCACAGTTCTTCTATAGCACAGCCCCCCTTACAGCACAGTGCGTCTATAGCACAGCCTTCCACAGCACGGTTCTTCTGTAGCACAGCCTTCCACAGCACGGCTCCTCTGTAGCACAGCCTTCCACAGCACGGTTCTTCTGTAGCACAGCCTTCCACAGCACGGCTCCTCTGTAGCACAGCCTTCCACAGCACGGCTCCTCTGTAGCACAGCCTTCCACAGCACGGTTCTTCTATAGCACAGCCCCTCCCCTCGCCTCCCCGTAATAGATCTTGGTTGCTGTGTGTTTTGTGGGTGGGATTGGAATGGGCTGCAGGCAAAGTACACATCGCCACTGTTAGTTCCAGAGTGGACTTGACCTCACACACACACACTCACACACGCTCACACGCGCACACACACACACACACACACACGCTCACACGCGCACACACACACACACACACGCACACGCTCACACGCGCACACACACACACACAAAAGGGAGAGATAGAAAACACACTCAGCCATTCCCTATGGGCTATAAACCCTCCAATACTCACAAACACAGCTCGTGTGCGTGTGCGTGTGTGTGTGTGTGTGTGTGTGTGTGCGCGTGTCTGTGCACTTGGCTGAAATCTTAGGCAGTTGTTCCTGCCTGCAGCGTTGTCAGTTGGAGTCCACTTGTGTGAGTGAGTGCGTGTCTGTGTGAGTGTGTGCGTGTCTGTGTGAGTGTGTGCGTGCGTGCCTGTGTGCGTGCGTGCCTGTGTGCGTGCGTGCCTGTGTGTGTGTGTGTGTGTGTGTGTGTGTGTGTGTGTAGGGTTGTATAATATGTGCAGTTATAGGAGGTGGGAAGAATCACATTGTTTTTCCTTCACATTCCATCTTGTTGTTACCTTCTCTCTCTCTCTCTCTCTCTCTCTCTCTCTCTCTCTCTTCTCTATGTCTTCTCTTCCTCCATCTCCCACTTTGACTTCTCAGTTTTAATTAAGTTTGGCAGTGTGGTCCAGCTAAAAGGAGGCAGTAATTAGTGTGTGTGTGTGTGTGTGTGTGTGTGTGTGTGTGTGTGTGTGAGTGAAGGGTCCCCTCTCTCAGCCACTTAGCAGCCAATTATGGACCTCATTAGCATAAGACAAGCTCTGCTAATGAAATAATCCCTCTGCCTTGTCTCTCTCTCTCTCTCTCTCTCTCTCTCTCTCTCTCTCTCTCTCTCTCTCTCTCACTCACTCCTACACATGCAGCTCATTTATGCTATGAGTTCATGAAGGTGGTGTAT
>NC_137501.1:13252500-13267500 GCF_041902795.1 Electrophorus electricus | reverse complement strand
CTGTCTGCTCACTGAGTGAAGAGACTGGTAATACAGGGGGTCTCTCTGTCTGTCTGTGGCTTACTGCAGAAATTCACAAGACAAATGACGAAGTTGATATTACGTTGATGTGGAATTACAGCTGCATTCAGCAATGAGAAGAGACAGACAGAGAGAGGATACTGTGTGCTTGTGTGTGTGTGTGTGTGTGTGTGTGTGTGTGTGTGTACAGTACAGCTGAGAGCAAATGATGACCAAGGCCATAATCATCTTACTGAGATACTGCAGGGAGAGGGAGAAATGTGACCTGCTTTAGTCTTGTAAACAAAGTTTTTCTGTTTTTTATAGTTTTATTTATATTTATCTGTCATTCATGACCTCAGTAAAAGTGAAGTGTGTGTATGTGTGTGTATATAACACACCCCACACAAAACATGCCTCCACACATCTGAACCACAGTGATTTTTGCAGAGAATATATCCGATCGGTATCTATTTCAGGCAAGATTCAAATGCAAGATGTCGTATTGGATCAGTACAGAAACATTGGTATTGTGCCACCACTGGTGTTTACCTGCCCTGTCTCCTGGGCTTGTCTCATGCTTTGCATGTGTCATGTGAGCCTTTTCCTGTTCTGCTCTAAGAAACGTATTTTAAAGAACGCTGTGGCTTCCTCAGAAAAAAAACGAAAGGGCTTCATAATCAGAAACTAAGAATCGCAACACGGTCCAGCCGTAGCCAATCAGGACGCTCGTCTTTCAGGAGGCGGTCCCCTGCCAGTCACCGACGTTCTGTGTGCCTTCCTGCCCGGTGATGGCCAAGCTTAGCACTTCCTGCACGTGTCTGCGGAGGGAGGGGCTTAGGAGAGTGGATTTGGTGGAGGGCGTGGCTTAAAAGGAGGGACCTGTCCAATAGGAGAGTTTATAAAGAACTAAGATCAGTTGTAACAGCGCCAAATTATTTGAGAGGGAGAGTATCCAGTGTGTCATGAGAAATGCATTTTAAGCCTGAACCCCATAACTAAACATTGTTATTAGCCTGTGTTGTGATTATGTTTAATCTGTTGTGACTGCAGCTGCAAAGATGTAGACTGTGCTGTGATTACACATACAGTACTTAGCTGACACTTTTACCCAAAGCAGCTTACAGTCATGTCTGAACACGATTTGAGTAATTGAGGGTCCAGGGTCTTGCTCAGGGGCCCACCAGCGGCAACTTGGCTGGGGTAGGACTTGAACTGGTAACCTTCCGATTACTCGTCCAGTTCCTTAACCGCTGAGCTGCCACTGGCCCTGCTGTGACTGCTCCAAGTCTGTGGGTCACCTCTGAGTCTCATGGAGTCTTTCCTCTCTGCTGTTACCTTTGTTCTGCTAACTGGGGGCTTGGACCGTCTGGAAAGCTGCTTTGTGACAACGGCTCTTATGAAGAGCGCTATAGAAATAAACTGTGACTGATGGACAACTGAAATATGTTAAAAAAAAAAAGGTGTGTGTGTGTGTATATTTCAAATAAAAAACTGAGCAGAGGATGGAGGAGAAGAGAGATTCTTTATCTGCCCCTCCCTCTTCTCATCTGCCCCTCCCCCTTCTCATCTGCCCCTCCCCCTTCTCATCTGCTCCTCCCTCTTCTCTTATCAGCTCCTCCCTCTCCTCTGTCTGATTGGCTCTCGAGTCCCTGATGTTTGGCAGTGGTAACTGCAGTGTAGTTGATGGGAGTAGATTACAGCCATACACACACACGCGCACACACACACACACACACACACACACACACACACACACACACACACTGTTGTCCTCAATCACCAAAATAACAGTGTAACTGTGTTATCACTGCTGTCATCATCAGATACACACTCTAAACCACACACACTAACACTAACTGTACTAAACCACACACACTAACACAAAATAGCAGCGCCTCCCACCGCGTGCGTGCGCGTGTGTGTTTGTGTGTGCTCACTAGTTTATTTTGGTTTCAGTGTTTTAGTCTTATTGTCACTGTGGGAAGGCACAGCCCTGACAGGCAGTCACACAGTTCTAGCTGAATGCAAACACTTTCATGAACTCAGCCACTTTCCTTCAGCATGGAGTCCTTTCAGGTTTTCTTTCTGCACACATCAAATTCATTTATTTGGAGTCTTTTATGCATGTTGGTTGACTATTTGCACACGTATAGACGCATGTCTTTCAGGTGCTTCATACTAGGCCACGCCTTCTCTCGGGCCACGTCTCACTCTCTCTCTCTCTCTCTCTCTCTCCCTCGTTCTCTATCCCCCTTTCTCACACACACCTGCTGAACATTGTCTCTGTAGAGGTAAGACTGTGTCAACACCGCTACACACACTCCTGAATCTGCTCACACACTCCTGAATCTGTGTGCACGCACACACACACACACACGCACACACACACACACACACACACACACACACACACACACACACACACACTGTGCTCCTCATGCATGTAATGAGCTTGTGGTGGTCCACTCTGCTGAGTTTCTTACCCTCTCAGTGGTAGTATTGGTGTATGTTGTTATTCTGAACAGTCTCTCTGTCTCCGTGGCTCAGTCCAGTCCAGCGAGCTTTTACATCCGTGACAGTAACAGTTACAACAAACAACACGGATTAAAGACATTAAGCATTAAAGACTAAAGACATTAAGAATTCTGTTATTATAATGAACTTGACAAGAACTGAAACTGGTATGATGGCCACCATGTTCAGGGCAGACTGGGTGGGGCTGGTGGGTGTGTGCAATGTCATCCTGTTTGTGCTGTAACAGATGCTGGCGCCGCGTCATCTCCGCTCGTCAAGGGTGTGAAGTTTCGCCAAACAGGACTCACAAGTGCGTGCGGTTTAGTTTACTTCTCTCTGAGCGCTTTGCTGACTCCTCGAGTCAGATGTAGATGACAGAGGCAGAATTTAGAATGGCTCGGTCCCGTTCACCTGCGACCACGGCGATTGGTGCCCATGTTGCTCGCCGTGGGAGTTGCGCACGGCCCCCGTGAGGGAATATGGGTGAGGGGGAGAGACCAGATGCTCCGAGTGTTCAGAGAGGAGAGGAGTACCTTGGGCACTGCTGTTGGACCCGGCACACCGACCCGGCGTTCCAACCTAGGGCCATGCTAGACCATGTGAGCTGTAGCTGAGAACACCCCACTGTATTTCTCTCGCTCTCTTTCTCCACTCAGTTCAACTCACTGAGCTTTACTGACACGACCAAATTCAATTACAGTACTGCCAAAGCAATGTCAACACAATAGAAAATCTCTCCCTCACTCTCTCTGTGTACAGAAGAAGTGTTTATGGGTAATGGTGTGCACCAGTCACAGGAAAGGTCTCGTTCTCAGAGAGTGAGAGGGAGGAGAGTGCAGGGATTGGCATCTGATGCAGGCCTTCAAGAAGAGTCCACATGGTCTCATACAAATCACACACACACGCACACACACAGGTATGCTAATAGCATTCACATATGAAACACTTTCCATTGTCACAGATGAAGGGCTTTCTGTTCCATTGTTGCCTCTCTCTCTCTCTCTCTCTCTCCTCTCTCTCTCTCTCCTTCTCCTTCTCTCTCTCTCTCTCTCTCTCTCTCTCCTTCTCTCCCCTTCTCGCTCTCACTCTCTCTCCCTCTCCTTCTCCCTCTCACTCTCTCTCCCCCTCTCTGTCTGTAGATTGCTCTTCTCTTGAGTTCTTTGAAGTGCCGGTGAGGTCATTAGGCTGCTCATCTTGTCTGGGTGCTGAATAGACAGGTAGCAGATTAGGTGTGCGTGTGTGCATGTGTACGTGTGTGTGTGCATATGTGCATGTGTGTGAGTGGAATACAGACAGGCAGAAGATTAAGTCTGCCACCTGTGATGATCTATCTCTGTCATTCATTCTTGAGACACAAACACTCTGATAAGGTTGATCCTTAACCAAGGATAAATGTGTGTGTGTGTGTGTTTGTGTGTGTGTTTTATGTTGATGGTATAATTGGTTAAAGTGTATGTGTTATGGTAATGTTAAGGTGATGATGTAATTGGTGGAAGTGTGTAATGGTGTGTGTTTACTTTTCTCCTTTACACACACACACACACATAAATGGTTATGGCTCTATAGCAGTTTGGTCCTAAAGGTGGACCTCATGTCTTCATCTTTAGGGTCACGTTATTCCCTTACACAGCATTCTGGGTCTGATGGTTCCTCAGTAGGATGAGATCTGAGACCTGCCTGATCATCCTGATATGAAACAGGAGGGGATCAGTCCACGAGTGAGAACCTTTAATGTTAATTTAAAAAATATGCAAAAACAGAGAAAATGCCCTCAGATTTCAGAGGGTTAAAGAGTGCGACTGTCTCTGTGCGTATGTGTGGTGTGTGTGTGGATGTGTGGGTGCATGTGTGTTTTTGGGTGTGTGCGTGCGTGGGTGTGCATGCGTGTGTGGGTGTGTCTGGGATGGAGGAAGGGTGGAGACATTTAGTGATCATCGTGTTCACAGAGCTTCCTGTGTGTGTTAGTTATGAGCTCAGAATGGAAGTAGAAAGGTGTTATACTGAGACAGGGTTTGGTATTGCTTCTTAGAGGGTAATATTGTGTTTTTGTGTGTATGTGTGTGTGTGTGTGTGTGTGTCTGTGTGTGCATGAGCTAAATGAGGTAGGGTAGATTGTGTCTCCATAAAGAAGATTACATTTCCCATCAACAGCTTATGGGAAGTGGGAGGAGTGTGTGACAAGATTCATGGATGTTTTTTGTGTGTGTGTCTGCGTGTGTGTGTGTGTGAGAGATAGAGAGAGAAGAGAGATGATGGGTTCCCCTCATACTACTTTCCTTCGCATGATTCCATTTGACCTCTAAGTGTTTCTCCTACAGCTCTGCCATAAGTATGTTCATGTCCATTTGCATGCATGCCCATCGATCAGGTGTGTGTGTGTGTGTGTGTGTGTGTGTGTGTGAGTGAGTGAAAGAGGCACAGAGAGAGAGAGAGAGAGAGAGAGAGAGAGAGAGAGAGAGATACGTGCTTTGCGGTTCAGAGTCCTTTCAGCACCATGGACAGCTCCGGTAAGGTCACTGGCTCCTTGGCTTCTCCCCATTAAATGTCTTCTGTTTGAATGGTGTCCATATTGCTGCATGCATCAGGGTCACTGCCATCCACTCAGCACTCTCACACACACACATAACCGTCTGCTGCGTTCCACATGAGTGGGAAGGGTGTGTGTGTGTGTGAGAGAGAGAGAGAGAGAGAGTTAAGAACGTGGGAACCTGAAGGGAAATTGAGAAAATATGTTTTAGATGATGTGAAATGTTTGTACACGGTGTGTGTTTGTGAGTAAAAATTGTGTGTTTCTGTATGTGTGTTTGTGTGTGAATATCATGTGCATGTAATGAATTTATTATAATCTGTCAGGGGGTCATGGGTCACAGGTCTAACAGATACACAAGGTGCTTGTGTGGGTTTTGTGTAGTGTGTGTGTGTTGTGCATTTATGTGTGTCCTGGTGCGTGTGTGAATGTGTGTTGAAGCGTGAGTGTTGTGCATTCATGTGAGTGTGCTGATGCATGTTTGTGTGTGCGTGCATACGCGTGTGTGTGTGTGTGTGTGTGTGTGTGTGTCTGTGTCTGCTCTCTGATGTGTTTACCTTCGACAGCCAGTCTGGGGATTGGGCATCAGTGGTGCATGTAGCCTGTGCTTCAGAGTCCCTAATCCAGCGGATTACAATTGTGATGAATCCCCACAACTGTGTGTGTGTGTGTGTGTGTGTGTGTGTGTGCCAGGTGCTGGCTGACTCTGTGGAAGATAAGATGTCTGGGCTGTAAAGGCCTGACCTATAGTGAATATGCGGTCAGTGAAGTCCAGGCCAGACTGTTTCCACTCTGAGCTCCACACAGCCGTGCTGTTTCAACACAGACACCCTAATCTCAGTCTGTTTCAGTGCTGAGACACCCTGATCTCAGTCTGTTTCAGTGCTGAGACACCCTGATCTCAGTCTGTTTCAGTGCTGAGACACCCTGATCTCAGTCTGTTTCAGTGCTGAGACACCCTGATCTCAGTCTGTTATGGCACTCTTCTGGAGCCGGCATAAGACAGGTCACCACGGGCATTAAACAGGTTAGCACAGGTATCAGACAGGTCACTGCATGTAACACCAGGGTCACCATGGTCAATAGCAAAGTCTCCATGCAATATAGCAGCCTGTCTGACATGCACAGGCCCAGATAGGTCACTACGCATTAAAGCTCTCTGTCTGACCCCTACTGACACCAGACAGGTCACCATGATCAATAGACGAAAATAATGAACTTAAATCCAATGTACTAATTTTAAATGATATCATTGACTGCTACCACGGTTACCATTCAGTGTAACACAAACACCAAAGAGAAATTACCTTTATATGTCTGTGTAATTGCTGAAGAAAGCAATTAGTGATTCATGATTTGTGACTAGGCCTGTTCCACGAGAGATTTGGAAGTGTTAGGATTTTCAGACTAGGAAAATTATGTGGCTTGTGCTTCTTGAATTGTCATGACCTTGTGACCACTGTATTATCCTACATATTGTATCGTGATCTTTGTATTGCGATGTGTATCATTACCTCTGTATTATGATACATATCGTATTATGACCTTTGTATTGCCATGTGTATCATTACCTCTGTATTGTGATGCATGACACCTGTATCATAATAGTGTGACCTCGGTATCGTACTGAGGCCTCTGTATTGTGATACCTATTTCTTCAATTAGCTACTTGTCTTCCAGAGAGACGTCTCTACGGCTGTGCGTCAGAGCCTGTCTTCCAGAGAGACGTCTCTACGGCCGTGCGTCAGAGCCTGTCTTCCAGAGAGACGTCTCTACGGCCGTGCGTCAGAGCCTGTCTTCCAGAGAGACGTCTCTACGGCCGTGCGTCAGTGCCTGTCGATCCAGACAGACGTCTCTACGGCCGTGCGTCAGAGCCTGTCTTCCAGAGAGACGTCTCTACGGCCGTGCGTCAGAGCCTGTCTTCCAGAGAGACGTCTCTACGGCCGTGCGTCAGTGCCTGTCTTCCAGAGAGACGTCTCTACGGCGTTGCGTCAGTGCCTGTCTTCCAGAGAGACGTCTCTACGGTCGTGCGTCAGTGCCTGTCGATCCAGAGAGACGTCTCTACGGTCGTGCGTCAGTGCCTGTAGATCCAGAGAGACGTCTCTACGGCCGTGCGTCAGTGCCTGTCTTCCAGAGCGACGTCTCTACGGCCGTGCGTCAGTGCCTGTCTTCCAGAGGGACGTCTCTACGGCCGTGCGTCAGTGCCTGTCTTCCAGAGGGACGTCTCTACGGCCGTGCGTCAGTGCCTGTCTTCCAGAGGGACGTCTCTACGGCCGTGCGTCAGTGCCTGTCTTCCAGAGGGACGTCTCTACGGCCGTGCATCAGTACCTGTCGATCCAGAGAGACGTCTCTACGGCCGTGCGTCAGTGCCTGTCTTCCAGAGGGACGTCTCTACGGCCGTGCATCAGTACCTGTCGATCCAGAGAGACGTCTCTACGGCCGTGCGTCAGTGCCTGTCTTCCAGAGGGACGTCTCTACGGCCGTGCATCAGTACCTGTCGATCCAGAGAGACGTCTCTACGGCCGTGGGTCAGAGCTTGCCTAGACGTCTCTATGGCCACGTATCAGCGCTTGTCTTTCAGAGAGACATCTCTACAGCCGCGTATCAGAGCTTGTCTTCCAGAGAGACGTCTCTACAGTCGTGCGTCAGCGCTTGTCTTCCAGAGAGACGTCTCTATAGCCGCGTATCAGCGCTTGTCTTCCAGAGAGACGTCTCTATAGCCGCGTATCAGCGCTTGTCTTCCAGAGAGACGTCTCTACAGTCGTGCGTCAGCGCTTGTCTTCCAGAGAGACGTCTCTATAGCCGCGTATCACCGCTTGTCTTCCAGAGAGACGTCTCTATAGCCGCGTATCAGCGCTTGTCTTCCAGAGAGACGTCTCTATAGCCACGTATCAGCGCTTGTGTTCCAGAGAGACGTCTCTATAGCCGCGTATCAGCGCTTGTCTTCCAGAGAGATGTCTCTATAGCCGCGTATCAGCGCTTGTCTTCCAGAGAGACGTCTCTATAGCCACGTATCAGCGCTTGTGTTCCAGAGCGATGTCTCTATAGCCGTGTATCAGAGCTTGTCTTCCAGAGAGACGTGTCTGTAGTTGTAAAAGCTTTGTGCTGAGCTGTTAAAAAGCTGGTGAAGAAGACGGACATGAGTAGGTCACAAGTAGGTCACGAGAGGGTCAGGAGTGGGTTACAAGCAGACTGATGGAGAGAGATCAGACTCTAATGCACTAAGTGTACTAATACACTTTATACTAATCACACACTCTAATGCACTAAGTGTACTAATACACTTTATACTAATCACACACTCTAATGCACTAAGTATACTAATACACTTTATACTAATCACACACTCTAATACACAGTATACTAATACCTGTTACACACTCAAATTTACCTTACACACATACACTACTTTTACTTTACTTTATATACACACACACACACACACACACACACACACACTAATTTACCTTACACACACACACACACACACACACACACACACTAATTTACCTTACACACACACACACACACACACACACACACTAATTTACCTTACACACACACACACACACACATACACACACACACACATTAATTTACCGTACACCCACACTAATTTGCCCTACACACACACACACACACACACACACACACACACACACATTAATTTACCTTACACACTCACTAATTTACCTTACACACCCACACACACACACACACACACACACACACACACACACACACACACACATTAATTTACCTTACACCCAAACTAATTTACCTTACACACACACATTAATTTACCTTACACCCACACTAATTTACTTCACACACACACACACACACACACACACATTAATTTACCTTACACACGCGCACACACACACACACACACACAGACACACATTAATTTACCTTACACACACACACACACACACACACACATTAATTTACCTTACACACGCGCACACACACACACACACACACACACACACACACACACACACACATTAATTGACTTTTACACACACACACACACACACACATTAATTGACTTTTACACACACACACACACACACACACACACACACACACACACACCTTCAGACTGGTGTTGAGAGATGGAATTATGTGCCACCTCTCCCTCTGTTTTTTCTTCCTCATTACTCCTCATCAGCCCCCCCCCCCCCCTCGGTTCGGTAAAGAACAAAGGAAACCTGTTTTCTTCCTTCCCTCTGTCTTCTCTTCTGTGTTCCATCCTCAATGTGTCGGAGCGGATGTGGAATTATCGGAACAGACGTCGAGGTTGCGGCGCTCCGATATTAATAAGCGTCCAGAATGCGTTTTTTAATCTGTTTCAGCCCTGTCGAGAGGGGGGAGCCCCACCCACGAGGTCTCCGCCTGGAACGCCGTTCTTGGAGGTGCTTGCTACGGATCTGTCGTGAAAGACAACAGAAGTGTGATGTAAATGTTTATATATGTCTGATTTCCAGGATTGGTGGATCACACCTAGACGGAGTGTGACTTGTTACACAATGCAGTTATCAGACAACGCATGCAGCATTGTTATCAGACAGGACATTGTTACACACCCCCATTTTCAGATAGGACTGCTATACACTGCCATTATCAGACAGCTCACTGTTACACAGTAGCATTATCAGACAGTTCACTGCTTTATACACCCTCATTATCACACACACACACACACACACACACACACACACATATATATATATATATATATATATATATATATATATATATATATTCATAAAACGTATTATTAATATAAATGAATATATGTGCCTGTCTGTTTCTTTATGAGGTGAGACGGTTGAAAGGTTCCCTGTGGTCATCAGAAGACCCAGCAGGTGTGACATGTTCATCATCTCCTGGGCCTCATGTCCAATCCCATTGACCATTGTGTAAACACTGTAGCCCCGCCCCGCAGCCCCGCCCCACCGCCGCTGGGTGCGTGTGATTGGTGGCCACGGCCTTGCTGTCTTCATCCGGCATTCAACACCTCATCATCCCTAATGGCCCACCAATCAGAACCAGGCATACCCTGTCCGAGAGAGAGAGAAGGTCGATTCAGATAAAGATGTGAAACAGACAGTGGTTGTAAATCTGTACGATGTCCTTTACGACCTTGAGTAGTCTCTCACACACACACACACACACACACACGTTTGTTGAGCATGCTGTCGTCGCTCTCCCCAGTGGTGGTGGAGGTGGTGGGGATGCCAAACAAAGCGTCCAGAAGATTAAACTGTGGACAGGACGAATTGGACAGATAAAAAATAGTCACTGATATAAGGACTTTGAGAGAAGTGTGTGTGTGTGTGTGTGTGTGTGTGTGTGTGTGTGTGTGTGTGTGTGTGCGTGCATGTGGCAGTATCTTGTCCAGGTTGTCATGTCCGCTGTAACATTGTTGGGGTCATCTTCATACAAATGAGTGATCGTGTTTGGTGTGTGTGTGTGGGTGTGTGTGTGTGTGTGGCTGCAGTCATTATCAGGGCTGGAATCAGAGTCTCTCCACTGCTGTAGTACATGCGTGTGCACATGCCCGGACCAGCCAATGGGAGAGCAGGGGAGTGTGGCTTATCTTCCCCTCCGTCACGTGCTCTGCTGAGGTTTTATGGTCCATCCGTTCTCTCCTTCTCTTGCTTGTAGTGTTTCTCTCCTTCACTCTCTCCCTCTCTCTTCCATATCTGCTCCACCATGATGAGTTTACCTGCCCTAACCACACACCCTCACCCACACACACACACTCCCACGCACACCAGACCTCCTCCCACATAACGCGCACGGCTTAAGCTCCTCCCCTAAACGCTACAGTTAGTGCTAAAGCATCATTCACCCACTGCCCATCCTGCCTCGCTCCACAGCGCCTCCTGTGGGTCAGCTGTGGTGTAGCACCTCAGAGGCTTGGTCCTGCCAAAGGAGACGTGATGAAGAGGAAGATGAAGACGATGTCATGGCCGTCAGGGCCACGGCACCTGGGTTGGGTGCGTGCGTGCGTGCGTGCGTGCGTGCGTGCGTGCCTGTGTAATACTAGTTAACGGCTGATTTGTGTTGGGTTAAGTCATGCGATGGCTGATCTATTGCAACACTGCTCTAGCAGAATGTAGTTCCGTCTCTCTCTCATCCCCGCCTCCCTCACTCAGCGGAGAGAGAGAGAGCGATAGATGAGGAGTGAGGGCGACAGAGAGGGGCTTCTGGGAGTCAGAGTGCTATAATATAGTCCGTGTGAGTGTGTGTGTGTGTGTGTGTGTGTGTGTGTGTGTGTGTGTGTGGCCCAGCTAAAGCGCTGCTTTGTTTCTGTTCTCTCGATATGACGGGCAGTTTGTCAGTGTTCGACAGACATTTAAAGTTGCGGTGGATCGCCTCAAATGTTGTGAAGTAAACTTGCTGTATTTGCTTGAATGTTTCACGTTCAGTGAGAGTGTGCAGCTCTGTCTTTGTGGTCTTTGTCACACTGCTGACAGAGTCTCTGTTCTCTGGACAGACGTGATGTCTCCTATCGGCCGGTCTGG
The DNA here is from genome assembly GCF_041902795.1 of Electrophorus electricus. Lineage (NCBI taxonomy): Eukaryota > Metazoa > Chordata > Actinopteri > Gymnotiformes > Gymnotidae > Electrophorus > Electrophorus electricus. The sequence continues at coordinate 13,255,917 of NC_137501.1, read as the reverse complement.
ACGTCCAGGCTGTGTTCACTGAGTCTGGGCGTTGTCAGCGTGGTTCTGTTTAATTTCAGTCATTGTGATTAGGTCGTCTGTTACAGTATACTGATGTCTTGGGGCCAGATAGCACTGCGTTTGTGCGATCTGTGTGTGTGTGCGCTCCAGTGGGTGGTATAGTTTTATTTTTGAAGTATGAGGGGACTCTTTTCTCTACTCAGTGACACGACCGGCTGTGTGAGGGGACCGGCTTTGTGAGGGGACTCTTTGTAGTGTAGGTCTTATAGTGGTAGGAGTGGGGGGTCTGTTTTAAAGTGCAGCCAGTATTAATAATCCTTCTTGTAAAATTTGAGTAATAGTGGAAATTGGCCTAATTCAGCTCTACAGGCCTCTCTCTCTCTCTCTCTCTCTCTCTCTCATTTTTTCCTCTCTTTCTCCCCCTTTCCCTCCTTCCCTCTCTCTGGAAAGAGTTTACCAGCGCAACACACCTCGGATTGAAATGAAATGAGGAACAGTGAATGATGTTCCCACACACACACACACACACACCATTCACATGCCCACACATGCATACACTTGTACACACACACATATATATATATAGGCATACGTGTGCATGCACATATGTGTGTGTTTCAATGAGTAGAGGGCGTGGCCTGCATGTGGCTGTGTGCCATGCAACATGGCTGATATGCAAATGACTGTGACCTTTCTGACCTGGACTGAGTGTAAGAAAACTACACTCTCAAAGTGGAAGACAAAGCAAAAGTTTTCTCCCTACCAGGAGGCGTTGCAGTGTCAGGAGGCGTTGCAGTCTCAGCGCGTGTTAGTGTCAGGAGGCGTCGCAGTGTCAGGAGGCGTCGCAGTGTCAGGAGGCGTCGCAGTGTCAGGAGGCGTCGCAGTGTCAGGAGGCGTTGCAGTGTCAGGAGGCGTCGCAGTGTCAGGAGGCGTGTTAGTGTCAGGAGGCGTCGCAGTGTCAGGAGGCGTCGCAGTGTCAGGAGGCGTCGCAGTGTCAGTGCGTGTTAGTGTCAGGAGGCGTCGCAGTGTCAGGAGGCGTCGCAGTGTCAGGAGGCGTCGCAGTGTCGGTGCGTGTTACAATGTCAGGAGGCGTCGCAGTGTCGGTGCGTGTTACAATGTCAGGAGGCGTCGCAGTGTCGGTGCGTGTTACAATGTCAGGAGGCGTCGCAGTGTCGGTGCGTGTTACAATGTCAGGAGGCGTCGCAGTGTCGGTGCGTGTTACAATGTCAGGAGACGTTACAGTCATCAGGACATGTTACAGTCTCCTCACTTCCTTTGGTGTCATTCTTCCTCCTCTCCCACGCTGACACACCCTGCACTATTCACACACATGGACTAACACACACACGCGCACGTTGTCAGCATTAAGGCTATTGTGTTATTGATGGTCACATGTCTCCACCGCGAGTACGCACAGCTGCGGCTGTGTGTGTAGCAGCAGGCATATTTGCCACAGGTCATATTTTTGCATTCACGGACCATTTAACGATTCCTTTTTATGTTCCTCATAAATTGGCTTCAAACACTTAAAAGAGCTTTTATTTACTTATTTATTTATTTAAATCCAAGCCATCTTGACTCTGCAAAACTTTGACGACGTTGCTTAATGTTATTGCGGTGAACACCGTAACGAGTTTATGCTACTAGTGTTTTCCACGCTCTCACCCTGGAGTGTGGCTAACTCAGGGTTGAGTTGAGTGGTTTGAGCCTAGCAATAAAATATCTTTCCTCAAGAATGGCCTGTGTTGAGTGTAACATTACTTAAAGATTTTATTGTACGTTTCCATCACGTTTTATTGTAATTAATGGATTAAAAGAAGACATTTTTGTTTTTGAAATCTCCCTTTGACAACTTGTTTTGGTAATGTCACCTAAAGAGCCTTCGACACGAACGGTATCAGTTCACGTTTAGCTAAGTTACATGTCTGCACATTAGCTGCTTGGCTTGTCCATCAGTAACCTGAAACGTGTGTGTGTGTGTGTGTGTGTGTTTGTGTTTGTGTTTGTGTGTGTGTGTGTGTGTGTGTGTGTGTGTGTGTGTGTGGTGGGGGGATACTGTAGCGTGACTTTTAAAGTGACAGGAGTGCTAAAGTGTTTCGGTAAACCTGAGGTGGATAAAGGGTTTGGCCAGTATGGAAGTGTGCAAGGGCTTAGAGTATACCCTTGATGCACTCCACATACCTGTGAAATCAGTTTGTCGGTTCTCAATTTTATTTGCACATTTATTGTTGGTATATTTGGACTTTTAAACCATAAAAAATTCCTGTAATACTAATTTGAAGTAATTCGAAGAATAGTCCATGTTGCTAAATGGAACTGAAACTGTACGAAACAAGCGACTATTTCCCCATTGCTTGGTAGTGGATGTGCTTTCGAGTGAGTGAATGCAAAATAGAAATGTGATCTGTTTGGTGTTTTGGTGTGAATCCAGTTGGAGCGGAGGGTGGAGAGGAGAGGGTGGTGTGTAGTGGAGGATGGAGAGGAGAGGGACCTGTGTGTGTGTGGATGGAGATTAGTGAGGTGTGTGTGTGTGTTGATGGAGGTTAGTGAGGTGTGTGTGTGTCTTGATGGAGGTTAGTGAGGTGTGTGTGTGTGTGTGTGCGCATGTAGGATTGTTGCCATCTGAGGAGTCATATCACACACTCTGAGACGAAGTCTTCTGACAGTCCAATAACACTCCAACATGAAAGCAATAGAACACAAAAAAATATTACATGTCAACTTTTTGGGGTCATAATAACAAAATTTAACTTCTTCCTGACAGCCGTGTTCATCCACCAATCTCTTGACAACTCTAGATGAACCCCCCTACCCCCAACCCCAGAAACTGATATGACCTGATGGAAGCCTGTTACCATAGCAATGGCACTTGGACGGCTTCCAGACCCTAGCTACGGTCAAGCAGAAACCGGATTTACAGAAAACAAATTTAAAAGGGGGTTTGTGGGGTGTATGGAGGTGTGTGGGGGTGTGTGGGGTGTGAGGGGGTGTATGGAGGTATGTGGCATTTGAGGGGGTGTATGGAGGTGTGTGGGGTGTGAGAGAGGGTGTATGGAGGTGTGGATGGAGGTGGAAGGGGGGTGTGGAGGTGTGTGTGATGTGAGGGGGTGTGTGCGGTGTGAGGGGGTGTGTGCGGTGTGAGGGGGTGTATGGGGATGTGAGGGGGTGTATGGAGGTGTGAGGGGATGTGTGGGGGTGTATGGGGGCATGTGGGGGTGTATGGAGGCGTGTGGGGGTGTATGGAGGTGTGAGGGGGTATGAGGGCATGTGGACCACTCACAGCTGGGGGAGGAGAGCTGGGAAAAATTGGGCAGGGCTTTATCTTCCTTCACTGGTTAAGTGAAATGTGGGGAAAAAAAATGGGTGAGGCCTTCTCATTCCCCTCCTGGATTACTGAGGTATGTCAAAAAGGAGGCT
>NC_137501.1:13245000-13250000 GCF_041902795.1 Electrophorus electricus | reverse complement strand
TGGCGAGCCACACTGCACGCTTCGTTGGATGAACAGACTGGCGAGAGGAAACCCAGCCAATAGTGTCCAGACGTCCGTTGTCATGGCATGATGTCATACATTCTGAGGAAAACCATCTGTCTTAGAGATGGCACTAGACAAACCTCCGGGTTCGTCTCAATGCTTCCATAATAACACAAAACAAACATTAAACGTATCAAAGGGTTCAGACGATGGATCCAGGAACGTCAATTCAGATGGAACTTTGGGATTCCTATGAAAAGGCTCCCCCGAGTCTAACTGCTTCCCGCACGATGCCTTCTGCCCCGGGAACTGTTTCGTGTCGCAACCGGATTTTAAGGGAGTTGGAATTCTCCTGGAAATCCCATTTAGTTTTACGTCGGCTTGTCAGTGAAATCTCATGTTGATTTGCCAAGATTGACATTTTGTTTATGATTATTTTACAACTAATTACTAAAACAAACAAACAAGTGATGCAGGAGGAGCGGGGGGGTAGTAACCAGACTGGGGGGTGATGGGCGCATGCACGTGTAGGAATAAAGACACCAGGTGCACATTAGGTTGGCGCTGTTGTAGACTGGACTGGTTGACTGGCACTGTTGTAGACTGGCCTCTTGATTGTCACTATGGTAGACTGGACTGGTTGATTGGCACTGTTGTACACTGGCTTGTTGACTGACACTGTTCCAGACTGGCCCATTTATTTGCCGATGTTTTGGGGCTAACCTGGAGATTGTTCATAATGAAAATGCTCCTTTCTGTCTCTCTCTCACTCTTTGGTCTCCTTCTCTTGCTTTCTCTCTCTCTCTCCATCTCTCCATCCCCTGACACCCCCCCATGCCTGTGTACCCAAAATGCCATGCAGCAGTTGAAGCCTTGTACCCTGACTAACACTGCTCCATCGAGCAGGTGCATGGCGGTACTCCACTGATCACGTCGCTCCCAGCACGAGGCGGAGCCCGGTGAATTATCACCAAGGTGATTACGAGATCTAGAGTATGTGTGAGGACCAGTAGGGGGCGTGCTTGCGTCCTGGGGGCCCTCGCCGGACCTCGCGTCCATCTCTTCCATGTTTCTCATGTTCTCCACATCTCGCTGCCTTGGTTTGCACATACACTTGTGTGAGACGGCCAGTCTGGATGACGTAACCGGTCAGCTGGCGTGTATGCACCCCCCCTCCCCATCCCTCGTTCTCTCTCTTTCCGTGCTTCTTTTCCTCTCCCTTTTTTCTTGTCACTGTTGTTTTCCTTCTTGTTTTCAGCCCTGCCTCTCTCCATCTCTCTCCCTCCCTCCCTCCCTCCCTCCCTCCCTCTCTCCTTCCGTCACGCTCCATTTGTCCTCCAGCATTTATCCCTCTCTCCTCTCCTCCCTCCCCGTGACTCGTTCAGAAGAAAAGTTCACGCGACCGCCCCCTCTCAAATCTTTTGGGCACCGCCCATTTCATTTGCTAACGCGACTGGGTCAATTATGCTGTCCTCTTGTCTTCCTGCGTGTCCCTCTGCCGGCTGGCTGTCCTCGGTCGGATCAGCTGGCCGTCCCCGCTCGACGCCTGCACACACACCCGCGGGGCTCCTGGCCCTGGGGGCGGCGATCTCCCGCACCTGATCGCCTGGGCTCGCCCGCCCACGAGCTCCCCGTTATGCATGCCGGTAATGAATGCTGGAATGATGAGAGGAGAAGGAATGCGGAATGAGTGGAAGTGCGTTGGATTCATTAAGTTCGACATTTAAAGGAGAATCTGCACGGAAAAGGTGGGGTGGTGGCGACGAGCGCGTGTGCTCTGTGTGAGGGGGTAGTGGCGAGAGATTAGCGTGAGACAGTGAAGAGAGAGACAGATGGAGATTAGCATGACAGTGAAGAGAGAAACAGATGGAGATTAGCGTGAGACAGTGAAGAGAGAGACAGGTGGAGATTGGAGTGAGACAGTGGAGAGAGACAGGTGGAGATTAGCGTGAGACAGTGGAGAGAGACAGGTGGAGATTGGCATGAGACAGTGAAGAGAGAGACAGGTGGAGATTGGCATGAGACAGTGAAGAGAGAGACGGGTGGAGATTGGTGTGAGACAGTGAAGAGAGAGACAGGTGGAGATTGGCATGAGACAGTGAAGAGAGAGACAGGTGGAGATTGGTGTGAGACAGTGAAGAGAGAGACGGGTGGAGATTGGCGTGAGACAGTGAAGAGAGAGACGGGTGGAGATTGGCGTGAGACAGTGAAGAGAGAGACGGGTGGAGATTGGCGTGAGACAGTGAAGAGAGAGACGGGTGGAGATTGGCGTGAGACAGTGAGGAGAGAGACGGGTGGAGATTGGCGTGAGACAGTGAGGAGAGAGACGGGTGGAGATTGGCGTGAGACAGTGAAGAGAGAGACGGGTGGAGATTGGCGTGAGACAGTGAAGAGAGAGACGGGTGGAGATTGGCGTGAGACAGTGAAGAGAGAGACGGGTGGAGATTGGCGTGAGACAGTGAAGAGAGAGACAGGTGGAGATTGGCGTGAAACAGTGAGGAGAGAGACGGGTGGAGATTGGCGAGAGACGGGTGGAGATTGGCGTGAGACAGTGAAGAGAGAGACAGGTGGAGATTGGCGTGAGACAGTGAGGAGAGAGACAGGTGGAGATTGGCGAGAGACAGGTGGAGATTGGCGTGAGACAGTGAAGAGAGAGACAGGTGGAGATTGGCGTGAGACAGTGAGGAGAGAGACAGGTGGACATTGGCGTGAGACAGTGAGGAGAGAGACAGGTGGAGATAAGCGTGAGGGCTCCTCAGTGTGTACAGAAAGCTCCCGTCTCCCATCTTCTCTAGATGTCGCTCCCATCAGCCACACGTGTTCATGAAATTACACATACAAAGTTTGTGTGTGTGTTTGTACGTATAGTATGGTTTCAATATACTCTTCTATAATGTCATTAACTTAGTGAACTATCATAAGTAAATAAGTAAATAAAAACACGATATGGTGGCAGAGCGTCAATCATTGAGATGTTTGGAGGACAAATAAGGATAAATGTAACACTGCACCTCCAATAAAAACTGGAATACCACCATATCTTTTTTTTTTTTTTAACCCATATTTGCCAGCCCTTTCCGAGTAATTCCCTAAATCTCCACCCTTACATTTGAGATCTCGGTGTGGTTTCTGACTACCTCTTCCAACAGCATCCCAGCCCCTGCCGATTGTCGTTATAGCTATAAATCTTCATTTGACCTAAGCAGGACCATCTCTTCTGCGCCGGCTGTGGAGAGTCACCTTGTCTCGTCCGGTCCACGTTTGAGCAGAGCGTCCCTGACTGCGCTGACCACACGTAAGAGGTGTTGTAAGACCCGGAATGTGTTCGGACAGGCCCTAGCCAAAGCTTGATGGTGTGAGAGTCGGATTTCTGTTCAGCGTCTTGGTTTCCTAGACGCTGAAGAACTGGTGGACTGGTGGAGTGATGGAGCGACGGACTGGTGGAGTGATAAAGTGACGGACTGGTGGAGTGATGGAGCGACGGACTGGTGGAGTGATGGAGCGACGGACTGGTGGAGTGATGGAGCGACGGACTGGTGGAGTGATAAAGTGACGGACTGGTGGAGTGATAAAGTGACGGACTGGTGGAGTGATAAAGTGACGGACTGGTGGAGTGATAAAGTGACGGACTGGTGGAGTGGTGGACTGGTGCACTGGTGGAGTGATAAAGTGACGGACTGGTGGAGTGGTGGAGTGATAAAGTGACGGACTGGTGGAGTGGTGGAGTGATAAAGTGACGGACTGGTGGAGTGGTAAAGTGACGGACTGGTGGAGTGGTAAAGTGACGGACTGGTGGAGTGATGGAGCGACGGACTGGTGGAGTGATGGAGCGACGGACTGGTGATGTGGTGGACTGGTGGAGTGATGGAGCGACGGACTGGTGGAGTGATAAAGTGACGGACTGGTGGAGTGATGAAGCGAGGGACTGGTGGAGTGGTGGACTGGTGGAGTGATAAAGTGACGGACTGGTGGAGTGATAAAGTGACGGACTGGTGGAGTGATAAAGTGACGGACTGGTGGAGTGGTAAAGTGACGGACTGGTGGAGTGATGGAGCGATGGACTGGTGGAGTGATAAAGTGACGGACTGGTGGAGTGATGGAGCGACGGACTGGTGGTGTGGTGGACTGGTGGAGTGATGGAGAGACGGACTGGTGGAGTGATAAAGTGACGGACTGGTGGAGTGATGGAGCGACGGACTGGTGGAGTGGTGGACTGGTGGAGTGATAAAGTGACGGACTGGTGGAGTGATAAAGTGACGGACTGGTGGACTGGTGGAGTGATAAAGTGACGGACTGGTGGAGTGATAAAGTGACGGACTGGTGGAGTGGTGGACTGGTGGAGTGATAAAGTGACGGAGTGATGGAGCGACGGACTGGTGGAGTGATAAAGTGACGGACTGGTGGAGTGATAAAGTGACGGACTGGTGGACTGGTGGACTGCTGAGAGTTCACACGTTTCTGCCAAACATCGATCTCTGTTTGTCTCTTTATGTGGTGATTGAGCTCGTCAGATCCAACAGAGACATACGACTTTATTCTCCAGGATAACGAGGAAGACATCAGTGCTCAAGAGGTGTGAGAGCAGAGATACATGAGACAGCCAGAAACACACACACACACACACACACACACACACACACACATTAATTTACCCAAGCATCAGTTAATTCCCTGATTAACAGAAGTTGTATATAATAACAAACACACCTGTTTAAATGTTATAATAACAAACACACCTGTTTAAATTACTTGTATTAAGTCTCTGTCACTTCTAGTGCTACCAGACATTATTGTTTTACACACACACACACACACACACACACACACACACACACACTGATCCCTCTTTTTCTCTATTTAGGTGTGATCATTTCTACTGGTTGTACTCTATCAGTGTGTTGGAGCTCTGTTGAGGTCAGCCTGGAGACAGAGGGGCGGGGTCAGGCCTTCCGTGAGGGGCGGGGTCAGGCTCTCTGTGAAGGGTGGGATCAGACTGT
>NC_137501.1:13202500-13237500 GCF_041902795.1 Electrophorus electricus | reverse complement strand
TGTAACACTACACTACTGTACAGATGTTATGTACATAACACTACACTACTGTACAGATGTATGTAACACTACACTACTGTACAGATGTAATGTAACACTACACTACTGTACAGATGTTATGTACATAACACTACACTACTGTACAGATGTAATGTAACACTACACTACTGTACAGATGTTATGTACATAACACTACACTACTGTACAGATGTAATGTAACACTACACTACTGTACAGATGTATGTAACACTACACTACTGTATAGATGTATGTAACACTACACTACTGTACAGATGTAATGTAACACTACACTACTGTATAGATGTATGTAGCACTACACTACTGTACAGATGTTATGTAACACTACACTACTGTACAGATGTATGTAACACTACACTACTGTATAGATGTATGTAACACTACACTACTGTACAGATGTAATGTAACACTACACTACTGTACAGATGTTATGTACATAACACTACACTACTGTACAGATGTATGTAACACTACACTACTGTACAGATGTAATGTACATAACACTACTGTACAGATGTAATGTACATAACACTACTGTACAGATGTATGTAACACTACACTACTGTACAGATGTTATGTAACACTACACTACTGTACAGATGTATGTACATAACACTACACTACTGTATAGATGTATGTAACACTACACTACTGTACAGATGTATGTAACACTACACTACTGTACAGATGTTATGTACATAACACTACACTACTGTACAGATGTATGTAGCACTACACTACTGTACAGATGGATGTAACACTACGCTACTGTACAGATGTATGTAGCACTACACTACTGTATAGATGTAATGTAACACTACACTACTGTACAGATGTATGTAACACTACGCTACTGTATAGATGTAATGTAACACTACACTACTGTATAGATGTAATGTAACACTACACTACTGTACAGATGTATGTAACACTACACTACTGTATAGATGTAATGTAGCACTACACTACTGTACAGATGTATGTAACACTACACTACTGTACAGATGTTATGTACATAACACTACACTACTGTACAGATGTAATGTAACACTACACTACTGTACAGATGTATGTAACACTACACTACTGTACAGATGTAATGTAACACTACACTACTGTACAGATGTATGTAACACTACACTACTGTATAGATGTATGTAACACTACACTACTGTACAGATGTAATGTAACACTACACTACTGTACAGATGTTATGTAACACTACACTACTGTACAGATGTAATGTAACACTACACTACTGTACAGATGTTATGTACATAACACTACACTACTGTACAGATGTATGTAACACTACACTACTGTACAGATGTATGTAACACTACACTACTGTACAGATGTAATGTACATAACACTACTGTACAGATGTATGTAACACTACACTACTGTACAGATGTTATGTAACACTACACTACTGTACAGATGTTATGTACATAACACTACACTACTGTACAGATGTATGTAACACTACACTACTGTACAGATGTATGTAACACTACACTACACTACTGTACAGATGTATGTAGCACTACACTACTGTACAGATGTATGTAACACTACGCTACTGTACAGATGTATGTAGCACTACACTACTGTATAGATGTAATGTAACACTACGCTACTGTATAGATGTATGTAACACTACACTACTGTATAGATGTAATGTAACACTACACTACTGTACAGATGTATGTAACACTACGCTACTGTACAGATGTTATGTAACACTACACTACTGTATAGATGTATGTAACACTACGCTACTGTACAGATGTAATGTAACACTACACTACTGTACAGATGTTATGTACATAACACTACACTACTGTACATATGTAATGTAACACTACACTACTGTACAGATGTTATGTACATAACACTACACTACTGTACAGATGTATGTAACACTACACTACTGTACAGATGTTATGTAACACTACACTACTGTACAGATGTTATGTACATAACACTACACTACTGTACAGATGTATGTAACACTACACTACTGTACAGATGTATGTAACACTACACTACACTACTGTACAGATGTATGTAGCACTACACTACTGTACAGATGTATGTAACACTACGCTACTGTACAGATGTATGTAGCACTACACTACTGTATAGATGTAATGTAACACTACACTACTGTACAGATGTATGTAACACTACGCTACTGTACAGATGTTATGTAACACTACACTACTGTATAGATGTATGTAACACTACGCTACTGTACAGATGTAATGTAACACTACGCTACTGTACAGATGTATGTAACACTACACTACTGTACAGATGTATGTAACACTACACTCTTGAAGATTGCACTGTAACTGCACCCTCCTCCTCTCCCTCTCTTTGTGTTTGTGTGTGTGTGTGTGTGTGTGTGTGTGTGTGTGTGCACAACAAAAAGCATAATTTATTTTTTTTTAGAAAAACAGTATTAATAAATATGGCTTAATATGGCTCTTTGCATTCTGGGAAATGTCTTGTTAGCCTTTCCTTTTGCCCCTCCCATCCACCAGCCCCATGTCTGTGTCAAGCCACACCCCCTCAGTCCTGGTTGGTGCTGCGAGGGACATCCAGCGACTTCATCGTCTTGTTATGGGGGACGCATCTTCCCAGACCTCGCCTCCTCTGATTGGCTGGACCCACCTGGTGGGAGGTCCGTTTTGGCCCTTGTGTGCGCAGCGTTACGGCGAGGGGAGGCTGATTATTCTTGCTAATTGCTTTGCTGCTGCGCTGTGGGTTTGCGTGGTGTCACGAGGGAAAGCGCGGCGAGCCCCCTCTGACAGAGCTGCTGATTACCAACACAGTGCATGCAGACACTGTGCTGTCACAGTCAGGAGCGTCGTGAACTAGCAAACTTGCAAACTTGGGCAGATAGGGTGTGTATGCGTGTGTGCGTATGGGGAAGAGACCCTTAACTTCATATTCATTGTTGGTAATGCAAAAATAACACATTGTGGTATTTTCCAGTGATGTTGCTGTATTAGTGTTGAGGCTGGAGCTCTTGGGTAAACCCTCCAGACGACGGGCTAAAGACCAGCCTGCGTTCGTTTGACCGCAGACGGTTCTGACTTTGGATCACGTACGCGCGGCACGTCATCACGCGTACATTCCATCATCTGAAGCAAAACCACACTGGACCTGCTGGAGGCTCATTTACATATTTACAGGAACATGTAGGAGGCTCATTTGCATGAGCATGTTGGAGGCTCATTTATATATATACATGAGCACATGCTACAATACACTACACACTACAATATGTAATTCTACAGAGATACACTACACAATACTACATGGGGGGACATGATTCTAACATTGAGCTGGGGGTTGCGGGGGGTCGTGACCCTAACGTTGAGTTGTGGGTCCCGGGGGACGTTTTCCTGATGTCGCAATGCACATTGGTCTCCAGGTCCAAGAGAGACTCTCAGACAACAGGCAGATCACGGACTCTCCCTCAAATGAAGGACTGTGAGAGTGTGAGGAACATGAGGAAGAGGAGAGATTATGCTGTTATGGCAGTTTTAAAAACTTTTTTGTGCACGTGTGTGCGTGCATGCGTCCTGCACGTGTGTGCGTGCATGCGTCCTGCACGTGTGTGCGTGCATGCGTCCTGCACGTGTGTGCGTGCATGCGTCCTGCACGTGTGTGTGGGTGTGGATGTGTGCGTGTGTGTGTGTGTGTGGGTGTGTTTACTGGGATGTGACTAATGGGTGTGTTAACGGAGAGCTTGTCTGTGCTAATGAACTGAATGCTGGAGAAGATATCAGTAGTTATCAGGCTGTGTGTGTGTGTGTGTGTGTGTGTGTGTGTGTGTGTGTGTATGAGAGGTGCATGTTTATTCAAATGTGGACTTTCCAAATTAAAACGTTAAACAGTAAAATCCAGACTCCTAATGGGCTTGAGTGGAGGTAGATGGAGGTAGGTGGAGGTGAGTCTGAATGGGTGTAGGTGTGTGAGAGTGTGTAGGTGTATGTAGGTAGGTAGTATGGACAGTGTATGTGGCAGTGTGTGTAGGTGTGTATTAGGGTGGTGTGTGTATATATACAGTATCTACCCTGTACATACTGTAATGTGTGTATCTATACTGTATATATACAGTATATGCTGTGTACAGTGTATATATATACTGTAATGTGTGTATGTATACTGTATATATACAGTATTTATCCTTTACACTGTGTATATATATTGTAATGCATCAAGTACCCGTATCAACACAGCAGCACAGACAGGTGTACCTGGCCCAAGTACCCGTAACCATGTGAATGCAGTTGGGTTTTGTTGTCTGCCTCTGCCTAACTGGGGTATGTGTAATGACTGTGTCAGTACTGACAACGCTAACTTTGCAAGCGCTCTCCATTCACCGGTTGGAAGATTCTTCCAGCTGGTCCAGATCGAACTCCGTCACGCTTGCCGTGGAACAGAGCTTTTATTTATTTATTTAATTACTCCGCCGGTAATGATCCGTCACCATGAGGGAAAAGCTAATAGCTCAGGGAGAGATAGGGAGAAGAGAGAGAGACAGAGAGAGAAAAAGAGAAAAATGATAGTGAGAGAATGAACAGAGAGTGTAGAATCCTGCAGTTTTCCTGATTCCATCTTGATTGGCAGTTGATCATTAGTTTCCCGTTTTCCTCCCTGGTCATTTGCATAATGACTCCAGCATTGGCAGATGTTGGCAGAGCTGCAGGTTGGAACCGTGGAGGTAACAGTCGACACCGGGCTCCTGATGGGAAGAGCCTTTCACTTTTGTGTTGGCAGTAAAACAAAAGGGAGGGGGGTGTATGTGTGTGTGTGTGTGTGTGTGTGTGTGTGTGTGTGTGTGTGTGTGTGTGTGTCCTGTGTTCTAAATTCCAAACTGACAGTGTAAGAGGTTGGTGTGTTTATATGGGTGTTTTTTAGGTTTGTGTGTGTATGTGTTCAGTAAATTGCATGTGTGTGTATGTACGTGTGTGTGTGCGTGTGCGCATGTGTGAAGGAGAACGTTTATGGTCAGTAATGAAGTGGGTTAAACTCCCGTAGAACTCATAAACCATGTGACCTAACCTCATAAACCATGTGACCTAACCTCATTTATTTCGCCACATTCCACTTAATCAAAGTTTAAGATTGGTGCTTCCTTAGGTTGTAGCTGCACCACCGCCTGCATGGAGGAGCAGAACCACAGTCCCACCATGCAGGGTTTAGCCCAGCCATGCGGGGATTAGCCCAGCCATCCAGGGTTTAGCCCAGCCATGCGGGGATTAGCCCAGCCATGCGGGGATTTAGCCCAGCCATGTGGGGTGTGGTCCCATGTTGCAGGATGTGGTCCCATGTTGCAGGATGTGGTCCCATGTTGCAGGATATGGTCCCATGTTGCAGGATATGGTCCCATGTTGCAGGATATGGTCCCATGTTGCAGGATATGGTCCCGTGTTCCAGGGCTAATCGTGGCCCTGTTCTGGTGAGGTGCTATTGAGGAACCTGTTGTGAGTTGCACTTGGCAGAAAAGGGGTGTGTGCCACTCACAAACTGAAACTCGTAGCCAATCCATTTGTCCTTAGCAGGAAGTGTGAAACGTGGGTCAGACCAAAGACTGCATGTAAACGCCTTAATATTCAGAAGTACTGCAAAGGCGCCTCCTCACCAATGTTGCACATTTGTTGGATGAGCATACTAATATCACACTGCTGCCTTTGTGTGGTGTTTATTGGATGTGTGGTGTTTAATGTGCGTGTGGTGTTTAGTGTGTATAACGTGAATGGTGTTTAAACAGCATGTGGTGTATAACATGCATGTGGTGTTTAACATGATTGTGGTGTTTACAGGGTGTGTGGTTAACACGCGTGTGGTGTGTAAAGGGTGCATGGTGTTTAAAGGGTGTGTGGTATTTAGAGTGTTGTTTAACATGGATGGTGTTTAAAGGTCATGTGGTGTTTAGTGTGGTGTTTAAAGGGCATGTGGTGTTTGATTTGCGTGTCTTGTTTAAAGGGCATACATGCCACTGTCTCCTCTGTCTGTTAGCCCATCTCAACAGAAGCTCATCTTGACTGATCAAGAACAGATACCCTCAATGTGTGTGTTTACACTGCGGTCTGCTTCTTTACTGTGTGGGACTGAGCAGCTTTGCCCTAGAGCATCACCCCTGGTCTGAGGTCAAAGTATGCGGTTTCCAGGGAACGGTGGTGCATGGAGACATGCACATGGAGCAGCATAGACTGGATGGAGCCACGGCGTGCTAGCCGTGACGTTTCCATGTCTGTGGCCCAGTCCCGTGGCTAAAGGCAGAGGCGTGCTGGATCCTGATTGTATCCATGATTGTATCTGTGAATAATCCAGACAGTATCCGTGTTTTGGGGAGCGGCCTGTTTTGGGGCATCCAGGCTACTGTGGTGGTAGTGTTGATGCGGAACATCGGGATGGTGTCACGGGTGTGTGATGCTGATGCTGCCGTGTTACTTGTGGATGGGTGAAACCGGGAAACACTTCCAGGAAGACTCAGACTCCAGGAAGTTCTTTATTTCTGATCAGATCTGGCTTTTCTGAAACCAGGCAGAGTCACGGATTGGAAGGTTTGACCCCTGACCCTCAGAACACCCTTCCAAATGAAATAGTTGTGGGAGAGTAACCGAAATCGCACTTTGGAGCGACGTGAACTGCACCTTTATTATTCACTATTATTCATTACTCACAGCTGTGTGTGTGTGTGTGTGTGTGTGTGTGTGTGTGTGTGTGTGTGTGTGTGAGAGAGAGAGAGAGAGAGAGGCAGACAGCAGGGGCAGAACAGTGCAGACAGACAGACAGACACATTTATTTGCAGAGATTTGTTTCTGCCTTTGTCTGTTTACTTCAGAGTGTTAGATGTTTCATGACAGTGGGGGAGAAATGAGTTATTAATGAATATTAATTAGTTATTATTAATGAGTTATTTTTTACATTTGAATTTTGTTTTATTTGCCCTTATTGTCATAGTTCCCTTGGTTTTTATATCTCCTGAACATGTTGAGGCTAATGATGTTTTCATCACGGTTTTGCTTTTTATACATGCACACATGCACGTGCGCGTGCACACACACACACACACACACACACACACACACACACACACACACACACTCACACACACACACACACACACACACACACACACACACACACACACACACACACACTTCTATGTGTAGTTCTCCTCTGCATGGTTTAGTGCTGCCCTCTGACACATCTGCTGGGTGGTGCACGAGTGGGTGGGTGTGTGGGTGGATGTGCTGTTGGATGTGCGGGTGGAGGTGTGGGTGGAGGAGTGGGGCTGCAGCAGTTATGCGTTATGACTGGATTGGAAGGTTACGTGTGTGGTTTGAGTCTGAGGTGATGGGTGACGGGTCTGAGTTAGCGTGCCCAGGTGAGCACAGACCTGGGGATGTGTGGGTGTGTGTGGGTGTGGGTGTGCGTGTGGGTGTGGGTGTGTGATAGACAGGCCTGAGCCTCTGTATTGGTCCAGTACGGCAGTGTATCCCAGAATGCAGTGGGAGAGACTGTTAGCAGCCTGGCCTGCCTTCCACTTCACATACCCTTTGGCACTTATGCTGTCATGATCTGAGCAGTGTGGGTGTGTGTGTGTGGGTGTGTGGGTGTGTGGGTGTGTGTCTGTCTCCCAGCTGTTCCCGGTAGTTCTAGTGCTGCTTTACCCAGTATCCACTTGAGAGCTCACACATCGGCCTCGGTAACAACACGTTACAGCGAACTGACGTGATCGATAACGCGTTTAAAAACCGCCGGGGAATTCACCTTTTTGAGTGACAGACTACGACGGCATATAGGATGGCCTGAAGGTCTGTTTTCTGTATTTTTTCTCCTAGCCAGGCCACTGAGCGGTATATGTCCCAATATTGCCCCGCGTGTCTCGTCCAGGGTCATCATCGTATTGTTAAAAACGACTAAATTCTCTCAACTTGCCTTATTGGTGATGAATGCAGTTTACGCTTCATCACACAGTCCGTTGCCATGACATCGGGCCACTTTCACTTCTCTGTGGCATTTTTTGTTTCCAAATGCAACGTACATGGTGAATTGTGGGTGACGACGGGACGGGCCCGAGCGAGGGACCGGACACGACGGGACGGGCCCGAGCGAGGGACCGGACACGACGGGACGGGCCCGAGCGAGGGACCGGACACGACGGGACGGGACGGGACCGAGCGAGGGACCGGACACGACGGGACGGGACGGGACCGAGCGAGGGACCGGACACGACGGGACGGGACCGAGCGAGGGACCGGACATGACGGGACGGGCCCGAGCGAGGGACCGGACACGACGGGACGGGCCCGAGCGAGGGACCAGACACGACGGGACGGGCTTCAGTGGCGTGACGACTGAGAAATGTATCTTACTACGGCTGTGTCCTTGTCTGTCACACACACACACACACACACACACACACACACACACACACACACACACACCCAAACACACACACCCACCCAAGCACACACACACACCCAAACACACATGCATAGACACTCACACACACACACACACACACACACACACACACACACACACAGACACACACACACACACACACACACCCACCCAAACACACATGCATAGACACTCACACACACACATACACACACACACACACACACACACACACACACACCCAAACACACATGCATAGACACTCACACACACACATACACACACACACACACACACACACACCCAAACACACACACCCACCCAAACACACATGCATAGACACTCACACACACACACACACACACACACCCACCCAAACACACACACCCACCCAAACACACATGCATAGACACTCACACACACACACACACACAAACACACCCAAACACACATGCATAGACACTCACACACACACCCAAACACACATGCATAGACACTCACACATACACACACACACACACACACACAATGACGTGTTTCTCTTCACCTGAGATACTGCTCTTCCCGGGAGCAGCTGCATGTCTGTAGCACGCCTGGATATCCACGTGCCATGTTCATCACACGGTGTCCCTCAGCTCTCAGGCCCTGGACAGCCACGTGCGCCACATCACTCTTCTCACAACCGGGGTAACCACGTGCCCCTTGTCATCATGCTTCTCACACCCAGGACAACCACGTGCACCACGTCACGCCCAGTGTAACCACAGTTGCCACCTCAGTGCACACACCTCACGCCCGGGGTATCCACGTGTGGCACGTCATCACGCCTCTCACGCCAGGGAGTAACCATATGTGCTGCGTCATGACTCCTCTCATGCCTGGGGTAACCACGTGCGCCGCCCCAGCGTCACACGCAGGGGCAGGACCCCACAGACGGTGTAGTCTGAGGGGTGAACTGCTGTAGGTATCCCCGCCCGACTGGAGGCTACAGAGCTGTTGGAGCGGCTTTCTCCTCCGTTGGCCCCCAGACGCCACGGCTATTCTGCAACCCGTCCGGAGACCTTTTATTCACGTGGTTTTCGAGTCAAGTCTGCACTGGGGCACAGTCACGTCCTGTTAGACGACAGACCCAGGATCAGCGAGGCCACCAGTACAATTTGTCTGATTAAGCACGCAGAGTTTACACAGATTCTAGATATGTGAAAATGCCTTTTATAATAACAACAATTGTTAAGACACACAAATCCATGTACTTATTTAATGACCAGAATAAAGAGAATAATGTTACATCCTTTCTATTCTTCTTAAGAAGAAACTGCTGAATTTACGGGAAGCGTGTTAGTTTCATTTATTTTAATTTATTTAGTAGTGTTATGCAGGTATGTATTTATTTTTCCCTCAGGCGTGAGGTGGGGGGGGTATGGGGCCCAGTGGGTGGCCCGACCCATAATGCACTGGGGAAAGCTTCAGTAATGGATTCCTTAAGCACGTTAATGACTCAGAGAGTTGAGTGGAGAGAGAGAGAGAGAGAGAGAGAGAGAGAGAGAGTGGACGAAAAAGAAAGCACGCTCTTTAGACGCGTTTGTATCGTAGTCCCTCGTTCCGTTCGCCCACTGAGTGCAGCCTTCTCCAGTCCTGTTACGGAGGCCGTACTCCACTTCCTACGGCATCACGGAGAACGCCACCATCTCGGTGCGGGCATCAGTTATCAAGGACAGCAAATCAGTGCATTGATAGTGTCACGCCGCGTACTGAAATGTCGAGAAAGGCTCTCCCCCCAGTCCTGTTCTTTTCTCCTCCTCTTTTCTCCTCCTTTCCTCTGTCCCTCCCATATTGATTTGCCGTTTTTGTCTAATTGCTCTCTGGACAGGAAGACGATAAACTGCACACGCTCCCAGAGATCACCTCCTCCACATGCACACGCATGCGCACACACACACGTGCTCACGGAGTTCAGCTCCTCCACATACGCATACATACACACACACGCGCACACACATAGGTGTACACACACTCATGCTCATGGAGATCACCACATCCACACACACACGCACGCACGCATGCGCACACACACGCTCATGGAGATCACCTCCTCCATATACACATACATACACACACTCGCACTCAGAGAGATCACCTCCCCCACATCCTTGTAAAGAACTACAGCCTTTAAAGCCTTGCTCAGAACACACACGCTCACACACACACGCTCACACGCACACACACACACACACGCTCACACACACACACACACACATACATACACACACACGCTCACACACACACACACATACATACACACACACACACACACACGCTCACACACGCACACAAACACATACACGCGCGCGCACACACACACACACACACACACACACACACACACACGTGCACAGTCCATCTCATTATGCCGCTGTCCTTGAGTGGAACAGAGTTTGCTAAGTTCTGTTAGATTTGAATAATATCTGCATCTCCAGTCTCCAGTTCTGGCCACCGATGAAAAAGATGAATTTTGTTTCATCACGTTAGATTTGTGATGGAGCACGAGGGCAGCGGAGGGAGACACACAGATCCGGGTCGAACCACTGAGTCAATCAAAAAAACAGCAAAGCTTTGGGGCACATCTAGAAGGTGGAGCGTTATGGATCAAAGGCCTCGTTTGGGCCAGCGGGACGGGACACTGTCCGACCGCAGGTGGCTGCCGGGAGTTCGGCCGTGGCAGGAACGCCTGTGGCTTTTAAGGAGGGCAAGCTTCACTGGGGCGCGGGACCATGCGGGACGCGATCCCGCCCCTCCCTCTGATCTGGTTGAGATCGTTTTGTCACAGAAGGGCTCGGAGACGAGTGGCCGTGGTTTGAAATGGGTGAGGTCGGCATGGCAACGCTCTCGCTCTCTCGTTATCTCTCCATTTCTCGTTATGTCTCCTTATGTCTCGCTGTTCTGCTCCATGCATACAGAGGGGAGGGGCTCCGTCATTGGTGGACATCGGTGTACCGGCACTTGGAAAGTGGCCCCCTGAGACGCCAGCCCGGAAGACCAATCATAAGCAGGGTGGGCGGAGTCGACGTGTATCTCTCCTCCCACTGGTCTCCTGCTCAGGCAGTTGAACAGTAAAGGTTCATTAATATGGTTACACAAATCTACAAGTCACCTACCTGTCAGCAACGAGGCTACAGTGTATGAACAAGCATTTGAGCCGAGACGTTATGAATCTCCTCACAGCCGACACGCTCACCCTGACAACAGCGCCGCGTCACGTTAACACAAACGCACATTCATGTGTTCCACCCCAGGATATGTACAAAATCGTCCTCCAATGGAAAAAAGAAAAACAACCAAAAAACAACCACAAGCAAACCAAAACTACCAGCTTGACAGGGGACAGGGGTCTTGAACATTTAAAGCCAAAAGAAAACTTTTGTGTAAAACTGAGTGTAAACTGATAATCATCTAATTAATCACTTTCCAAACATCCGTATTACACATAGCTGGTACACCTGTAACTGGAGTACACCTGTACACCTGTAACTGGAGTACACCTGTAACTGGAGTACACCTGTGCCCCTGTAACTGGAGTATACCTGTAAGTGTTAGCATAGTGAATTCTGAGTGTGATGCTAATAAAACTGCTAGATTTAGCATGCAGTCACTGTTAGCCAAAAGAGATACTGTAACTCTTTCCCTACTTCTTTCCTGCTTCCTTCTCTCTCTCTCTCTCTCTCTCTCTCTCTCTCTCTGTGTTTATATTTCTGGTGCAGGTCTGAGCGTTAGCCCCTTATCACATAGCCGCGAGGCCCAATGTCTTACCACACAGCAGCAATCCCAGAAATCTCGGACCATAATGAGGGGCCTAATTTAATGCAAGCTCATTGGCTGTGTACAGTGGAAGGGGTGGAGCGAACCACTGTGCGTGGGGTGGGGGGGGGGTACGGGTGTCGCAGAGTTAAACAAGAAAGTAAGATAAAAACATATGCTTCCCATTAATATCTCTTCATCTGGTAGAGTTACCATAGTGATAGCCGACTCTGGCCACAAATGGGCACGGAGGTGAAGCCTGAATAGAGAACATCCCATAATCGAAAACACATCAAGAAGCCCCTGCTGCTTTCTTTAACTTTAATTGGAACTTTGTTCATCCAGAGAGAGAGAGAGAGAGAGAGAGAGAGAGAGAGAGAGAGAGACACGAGGCAGGGAGAGAGAGAGAGAGAGAGAGAGAGAGAGAGAGTGAGAGAGAGAGACAAGAGGGAGGGAGAGAGAGAGAGAGAGAGAGAGAGACAAGAGGGAGGGAGAGAGAGAGAGAGCGAGAGAGACAAGAGTGAGGGAGAGAGAGACAAGAGAGAGAGAGGAACAAGAGGGAGAGAGAGAGAGACAAGGGAGGGAGAGAGAGCGAGAGACGAGGGAGGGAAAGAGAGAGAGAGAGAGACAAGAGAGAGAGAGAGAGAAGAGGGAGGGAGAGAGAGAGAGAGGAACAAGAGGGAGAGAGAGAGAGACAAGAGGGAGGGAGAGAGAGCGAGAGAGACGAGGGAGGGAAAGAGAGAGAGAGAGACAAGAGGGAGAGAGAGAGAGAGAGGGATGAGAGGGAGGGAGAGAGAGAGAGAGGGATGAGAGGGAGGGAGAAGGAGAGTGTAGGTTGGAATCAAAGAGATAAAGAGGGGTGGAGCTAAGGGGGGCGGAGCTAAAGGGTTTAAGAGAAATAAGTAAGCCAGCAAAGACATTGGCAGAAGATTTCTAACGCTGTAACGTATTACTGAGAGACCTCTAAACGTACATACGGCTGGCCGAGTTCTGCGCTACGAGGTTTTTGCTGGGGTCCATCCCGCCGACCGCTAACGGCTGGTGGGTTGTTATCGCAAAGCGCTGACTGGAACCCAGATGCTGAACGGGGACCAGCGGCCGCCGGAGTTCTGCAGATCGGAAACGGTGGATGTCTTGGCGGACAGCGAGGCGGGACATGGCACGGAATGACGGCCCTGGCGCAAACGCCTTCCATCTCCCTCGCGACATCGGCGACCCCTGACCCGGCCTCGAGCGACGCGGCCCTGTGAGAGCCCCTCTGCGCCGGCATGGGTGGAGCTTGTCGGCCTCGCACCCGGCTGCCACGGCGATCTGGGCGCAGGCGCGCTCCCATAAATCTCGGAAGCGCATCGATTTTCGGAGCAGTTTCACTAAGACGAGCCGCAGAAGACGCGTCACTCTCGGGCTGTGATTAAGGGTCTGCTAGATTAAAACACAGACCTCTCTCTCTCTCTCTCTCTCTCTCTATCTCTCCATCTCCCCTCCCTCTCTGTCTCTCCCTCTCTCTCCCGTTTCCTCCTTCTCTCCCTCTGTCTCGTGTTCGTGTAGGGGGTTCATGCTTATTTGAAGGGTGTGTAGGAGTTGTATTTTCCTGGTGCCCAACCGAGCAGCTCATCACAGACAAGCGAACCTCTTACCCCATGACACCCCCCTCCCCTCTCTCTCTCTCTCTCTCTCTCTCTCTCTCTCTCTCTCCTGCTACACCAGACCCACCCCGAGCTGTGTGAATCTCATTCCACAGGTGTCTCGCCAAGCCAAACGTGCACGAACAGGGGCGCGCACGTGCACGAGCGCGTGTTTTACGTGCCGACAGTCAACACGTACGCGCTCCTCCGCCTCCCGAGCTTCACCGCTACCACAACGCCACCGCGATGATGTCACCTGCGTTGCCGTAGCAGATCTCCACGGCGACCTGGCTTTGAACCAGTCTGCCTCCCCACCGGTCTGGCTCCGAGCCGGTCCGGAAACGCAGCGCAAACGACTTTTCTAATTAACGCTGCTGTAATTAATTCGTGTTTGGTGGGTTTATGTAACCCTCCAGCCCCCCCGACGCCCCATACGCGTCCGTTAACGTCAGGTCACCGCCTGCCGGCGGGACGTTGCTCGCCTCGCTAATTAATCCCGGCGCGCCTCCTCCGTGTAGGACTGCCGTCCGCTTTCGGCCAATCGTACGCGCCCATAAAAGCAGAGGGAGTGCATTTGCGTGGCGCCGTTTCCGCTGGGGGGCCAGGGCAGAGAGCGGGGGCGGAGCTTAGTACCCAGAACAGAAGCCGTGGCCACGGAGCTGGAGCTAAACACCACAGCAGATGGTCAGTGTTTTTAATCACCACCCTGAGACCCCCCTGTCTCTTCCTCTTCCTCTCCTCCCTTCTCACTCTTCTAGCACTCCTTTTCTCTCCACCTGTCCCCCTCCATCTTCCAGCCTGGTTCTAATCCTCTGCTATGCCTAGTTTTGGTTCCCTTCTCTCTTCCACTGGACGTGTGTGTCTGCCGGACTGTCAGAGACCGACGTACGTCTTTACGGGTCGTTAGTAGCATCCTACACCATCTCCACACTGTCAACGGCTGCGCTTAGTGACGTCGGAAGTGAGAGGCCCCTACTCCCATTCCCGACCCAAGAGTGTCCGGCCATTTCCGCGGGGTTTGAGCCTCAGCTTGAGCCGCAGAAGCGCGGGATGAGAAGCCACAGACCCGCCTTAGTTCCCCTGTGCATCCTATGCTCACTGTACACCGGGGCCTCGCTGTTACTGTGTTCACTGGTGCCGTGTTACACGGCTGACATCCAGGTGTGTCTGGTAATTAGCAGCGCTGGCCGGGGGGGGGCGGATCCCTGCTGCTCTGACCCACTCTACGCTGAGCTACGGCGGGTTGCTAACGGACTCATCCGCCCTGCAGCGGTGCAGAACAGGCAGAGAGCCAGCAGCCTTGGTTGGGTCTGAACACCGCGTGAGACAACCGGACGCACACAAGTGAACGAGGCGAAGATCGATAACCGAAAGCAGGGGCCGTGTGAACAAACATACACACATATGGACACACACCCACACAAACATCCACACACACATAGATGTGTACACACACGTGCACACACACACACGCCCACACAGATCCACACGCACGTACACATACATGCGCGCGCACGCACACACACACACACACAAACTCTGTCTCAACCACAAGCTGGTATGTATTGGATGGCAGCATTAAATATTTGGATTGCAAGAGGTTTTTAAATCCACACATGCAGCTGTCTGTTCTGCAAATAGTTAGCGGTGTGTGTGTGTGTGTGTGTATTTGTGCAGAGGTGAGTACATTAGCCAAAAACAGGACTTAAGTAAACTTAAGTAAATATTGTTACTTTAAAATAATAATTACTCCAGTAGAAGTAAAAGTCATGTAAAGTGTTACTTAAGTAAAAATAAGAAACTGTCTAGTCAACTCCAGTTACATCAGCCACCTGTCACTCCAACCAGCTCCACCAATCACAGCCTCCGTCTGTTCCTGGTTAATCCCGTCTACATAAACCGTCGTGCCTGTCGCTACGTATTGCCATGACGCCGTACACATCGTTCCACCTGTTTCGTCTCCTGATTTCTTCACAGTTCCCACTCTGGACTGGTGGCCTATGTGGACTGTTTGCCGGTTCTGTACGGTGCGGACATCTTGTGTGTCTCCGCGCGGCGACCTGCTTCTGTTTCTTGACGCCGACTTTGGGTTCCTCCCTCTCGAAATAAACCTGACCTGACTGAGTTTCTCTGAGAGCGTCTGACTTCTGTTATGCTGGAGTCGTTTAATAACACAGGGACGACAACAGAGACCGTATAGAAGTTTTCTGTATTTTGCATTCGAATTTGCATGTTTAGTTTTTTTTTTACTGACAACAGTTAAATTCTGAGTGTTACATTTCCATAAATTAAGCAGTCACTACACACAAATTATGTTCAAACCAGTATCTGCAATGGCCAGGTGTGTGACGTTCACCTACATTAGGCCTCAGAAACATCCCTCTTCAGTGTCCAGCAATGTCTGCCAACATACACGCACTCCACTTTCCTTGGTACTACTCTTCCGTACCATCCATAATGAAGAGCCTCAATACTGAAACATCAACATCAAAAATACTGGTGACAGAGAAATTCCAAAAACATTTAGGATACAAAAATACATGAGACATCAAAAACAGAACCTCCTCGCAGCCTGATTTAGGTAGCACACACGAAGGGCGGATTGGTTCAGCCAAGTTTCTCTTCAGAGGAGTTCTGCTTGCCATGGTGGCGTCTCCTCAGACACCGTAAAGTCCTCTGAACGCAGCGGGAATACGGCTTGAAGTTCCTGCGGTGGTTGTGATGCTCTGGGTAATTGTCCATGTCCAAGGGATACAAGATCCTGATTTTTCTGATCTGGATGCAATTTGAACTGTGGGATTAGTGTCCTAAATTACTGTGGTATTATCTGGCTAATTTACTGAGATTATAGTTATATGAGTTTTTTTATATCCGATGGACATGGGTCATGTAGGTTAGCGTCGCAGCGGATTTGTTTATCATCCTGTGCCTGACGTAATTTGTGGGAACTTTCTGGAGCTTTTGCCCAAACTAACTGGATGTTTGCGTCACATGTTTACGTTGCCACCGAGCGAGCTATTGGCGGCATGCTAGCTAGCGTTTAGCTATAGCTAAACAGCCGCACCTGTAGAAGGTCAAAGAAATGTCAAAATATAAACTCAGTAACCAACCTCTTCTAACAGTGGAAACGCTTGCTGCTGGAGAAGGTGAATGCGTTCGTTACGCTGCGTTTGGTGACCTTTTCTGTTGCTTTTAGTTTATACATAGATACCCGTTGTTTTTTCTCTTCGAATATTCTTGATGTAAGCAGACTGCTGTACTTTCACATTAATAATCAGCATTAACTGAGAGCACCAAACTCCACACAGATCATAAGCAGTAAAGAATTTTTATGATGTGCCATAGTGGAGAGCTATTGGTTAGTCCCACCTGGAAAATCTTCCTCCTTTGCTGGTCGTTATTGTTGGTTCCTGTTATCTAGTTGGTTAAAGTAGTGAAGTAACACGGCACCACCCTGTGGTTGTCTGTAGGGATCTCAGTGATCTTCTGTAGGGATCTCAGTGATGATCTGTAGGAATCTCAATGGTCTTCTGTAGGGAACTTAGTGGTCATTTGTAGGGATCTCAATGATCTTCTGTAGGTATCTCAGTGATCTTCTGCAAAGATCTCAGTGTGCTTCTGTAGGGATCCAGTGATCTTCTGCAGAGATCTCAGTGTTCTTCTGTAGGGATCTCAGTGGTCTTCTGTAGGGATCTCAGTGGTTTTCTGCAGAGATCTCTGTGTTCTTCTGTAGGGATCTCAGTGGTCTTCTGTAGGGATTTCAGGAACCCTCCACACTGGACAGGGCAGGTCATGGTGACACCAGGACTTAAAAAAAATGCACATGGAATTAAAATTATTTTTAAAACTGTAATCAGGACTGTAGATGAATGTAACAGAGTAAATGTGCAATTTTCACCTTGCAGGTTTAAAACAACACCTAAGAGTGCAGTGTGATTAAAATGCTTAAGTAAAGGTAATGGAGTGAATGTAGTGTGTTTGTGTGTGTGTATATGTGGGTTTATTTGTGTGTATATGTTTGTTTCTGTGTATATATGTATATGTATTTGTGTGTGTGTGTGTATATATGTACATTTGTTTAGTTTTATTGGGACCGTGTCTGATTTAAACCTGTTTGTGATCTCAGACCAGCGAACCGAACACAGAGTGAATCCAGAACCATCTCACCATGTGATTAGTATGCCTGGCACTGAGGTCTGGCCCAGCTGCAGACACATACACACACACGCTCGCGCACGCACACACACACCAGAGCCCTTCTCTCGCCTTTGTGCTCTCTGTGGCCAATCCCAGCAGTTACTAGGGTAACAGCTGGGATCCCACATCCTCTGTGTATGTGTGTGTGTTTGTGTGTGTCATGTGACCTGTACCAGGTGAACCATTAACACTACACTCACACTACAGCCCCCTGCCACACTCTCTGAAGTCCATCACAACCTGTGACATTGCAGTTCAGAAGTGTGTATGTGTGTGTGTTTAAACAACCATTTGAATAGGCATGTTATGATGCAGTAGAGTGTGTTACACAGTATATGTCTAAACCATCCATACAGAACCTACACCTAAAACACTATTTACACCAGATGAGAGAGAGAGTGTGTGTGTGTGTGTGTTCATAAGAATATTTCAGTCTATTGATCTTGTGCAGTTCCATCTACTTTACACTCAGATTTATCTCATCTTGGTGATCTGGCAAACCACAGAGCTAATGAAGGTCTGTCGTGGATCACACATACACACACACACACACACACACATATGCGCGCACACACACAAACACTCACACACACACTTTTCAAAGGATGGATATCAGCCAGATTTTCTTTCAGCCACTCAGTCAGTTTGGCACAGGTCACGTGTGTGTGTGTGTGTGTGTGTGTGTGTTTGTGTAAGTGTGTGTGGGTGTGTGTGTTTGTGGTGCGTGTGAATGTATTGTTTGTGAAATACAGCTGTAATAAAAAACCAAAACAATTTAACTTCTTGTTCTCTCATCAACATATTCCCGGTTCTGATGGCCCGTCCTTCTCTCTGGTTCTGGTTGGTGTGTGTTGTGCCTGCTGGTCTTTTCCACCATGCCGTGGCTCCAGGGACGTTCCTGTCTTGTCTGGTGAGCCGGGAGACAGTTTAAACAAGGGGACGATATATGGTGAGACTCCGTGTGCGCAGTAGTTATAAGCCCAGTGTATAAGAGGATACTCACACAATTAGGTCATTTGTTTACAGGGGACACCCCCACTGGCATTGCAAGGTCATTTTCACGAGTTTACAATATATGTAATGTTTCGATAAGTATGAAAAAAAAAAAAGGACCGCTCCAAGCTGGTGTGTGCACACGTGCGGGTGACCGCACACCCCACAGCAGACCCATGCCGGTGTTTACATGGTGTTTTTGGGGTGTTTGCGCAGTGTTTGCACGGTGTTTATGGGGTGTTTGCACGGTGTTTATGGGGTGTTTGCGCAGTGTTTACGTGGTGTTTGTGGGGTGTTTGCACGGTGTTTATGGGGATGTTTACGCGGTGGTTCACTGAGAGTGTCGTCGTGCAAACAGCGCGTCATGAGCGGAGAAGAGGAGAAGCTGGACGGGTTTATCTCAGGTCCCCACGACCCTGTCTGACCCTGTCTGACCCTGTCCGACCCTGTCTGACCCTGTCCGACCCTGTCCGACCCTGTCTGAACTCTGATCCGGGTGAGGGTCGTTACTCCTCAGCTGGGAGATGGATGACGCTCCACTGTTCTAATTCCGGAACGTTGAACGGGAAGCAGGCTTGGTGCGCTCTCCGCTCCATCTTCTTTTCCCTTCATTTGTCCTCATCCGTCTCTGTCCAGGGCTCGGCGGAGAACTGATCGTCCCCAGACCTGTGGAGACCTCGCCTGGTAGAGCACTGCGGTCTCCGCTGGTAATATCTCGTTTATTAGGGTCTTACTTCCTGTCCAGAGAACACAGGACTGCCACCCGAGAGAGAGAACCTTGAGAAGAAAGAAAAACAAGTGTAAAGAGGTGCCATGGGAGCGAGAGAGAGTGAATGTTACCAGACCTTTATTAATCAATACTGTTTACAAAAAACAAACAAAACACAAGTAAACAAAGATAGAAATCACAGAATTGTGGGAAAAGGAAACTACACCCAAACAAAAAAAGTGTGGAACTCTCAGACACAACCAACAAAAAACAAACGAAAATGCACTTTAGCTCACGAGATCGCAAATCACCCTCGCAAGCATCCGCCAAACGCCATAACTGAACCGGGTCGTTCACAGGAGAGGGAAACACGTTCCGAACACTTGCAGTCCCTCTGTCGGCTGGCACTCCGTCAGACGCTTCCTGCCGTCTTAGATCATCCTGGAGTGAAGTTCAAGACCTGACGTTGTGCTATCTTCTTCTGAGTATAAGGAGAGAGAGAGAGAGAGAAAATGAATGTGTGTTCAGGGTTGGGGTTGTTTATAGTGGATGTTGGTGCGTAATGAGCGATGTGCTTCTACGGCCATCTCCGGGGCCACTCGGGAGGGGGGTGGCCTGCATCCCCTCATCGGAGTGCAGAGGGGTGCGTGACCTCCTCCATGGTAAATGGGGCCTCCCGTTCATGCCTCGTCAGAGACGCACTGCATTTGTGTTCCGTACTCCTCGAGCATAACGAGCGGATCACACCGAAGGCTAATTAACAGATCATATCGCCATGGCTACAGAGTGAAGCAAGCCTTTGATTCATGCTATTGTTACAGAAATGAATGGAAAGTGTGTATGTGTGTGTGTGTGTGTGTGTGTGTGTGTGTGTGTGTGTATGGGTGTGATCTCTTCTTTGTCTTCAGTCTGATTCTGGTGGATGTGTGTTAATAGCGTGTGTCTCTCCACACGTCATAGTATTGTTTGTGTGATGTGTGTGTGCGCGTGTGTGTGTGCTCTGTGACTTTCATATTAACTTCTGAAGTGAAAGTCTTTTTGTTTGTGTGTCCAGGTTGTTCCAGACACAAACTCCATCAGAAAATGTGATTTTGCATTTTTACAGTTTGTTATTTTCCCATAATTACCCTGTTTATGGAGTCTGCTGCCTGCACTCTGGTGAACTTGTGTTACTCCAAAACCT
Organism: Electrophorus electricus; assembly: GCF_041902795.1. Lineage (NCBI taxonomy): Eukaryota > Metazoa > Chordata > Actinopteri > Gymnotiformes > Gymnotidae > Electrophorus > Electrophorus electricus. Next base: position 13,216,523 of record NC_137501.1, on the reverse strand, counting down.
TCTGTGGTCCAATCAGGGTGGGGGCACAGGGGGGTGGAGTCACGTGGGTCATTCTATGAAAAATTCACATTCTCATTATAAACACACCGAGGGGTTGACCTGGTAACGTTAAATGCAGAAAAATGTTCCATTATAATAAATATGCACTTAGTGTTCTCACTGAACAAGCTTAGAAGGAAGAAGATAAACACACACACACACACCTCATTGCAAGTCACCCTTGTTTTACACAAAGAAGTGGAAATTCTAAGTAAGCATCTAGGATGTTGCATTTGAATGGTGTGGGTTCGTCTGTGTTTATGGCATCCAGACATGCCATCAGGAGCCACACAGACAGAGAGTTTCAGATCAGAGAATGAAACAAAACATATAATACTGGTGTGTGTGTGTGTGTGTGTGTGTGTGTGTGTGGTAAAGAGAAATGGCCAAATGGGCTAAATTGATCGACCTCAGTTGTTCTGCTGTGCTAAGATGGAAAGAGAGAGAGAGAGAGAGGGAGAGAGGGAGGGAGGGAGGGGGAGAGAGAGAGAGGGGGGGGCAGGAAAGCAAGATTGTGAGTTGACACTGTTCAGTGATGAAGTTATAAGGAAGTGCCCTCTTACACACACACACATACACACACTCACTCACACGCTACAAATGAAATTAGACAGCTACAGTTATCAATGTATTTAGGTTTGATAGCACAGACTTTTATATCCCCATGAAAGCAAAGCAATAACAGATGGACTGTGTGTGTGTGTGTGTGTGTGTGTGTGAGAGAGAGGGAGCGAGAGAAAGAGAGAGGGGTTATAGACAGCATTATAAATCTGTCTCACTGACAATGAGTACAGACTCATAGCAGCAAATGCAGATTCATTTTCTCACAGTTCTGCTGCTGTGTGTGAGATGTGTGTGTGGGTTAGGTCTGTATAGTGTGTGGGGTAGGTCTGTAGTGTAGGTCTATGCGGGTGAGGTAGGTCTAGTGTGTGTGGTGGTGTAGGTCTGTATGCAGGTGGTGTAGGTCTCTAGTGTATGTGGTGGGGCAGGTCTGTATGCGGGTGGGGTAGGTCTCTGTAGTGTATGTGTGGTGGGGTAGGTCTGTATGCGTGTGGGGTAGGTCTCTAGTGTATGTGTGGTGGGGTAGGTCTGTATGTGGGTGGGGTAGGTCTCTGTAGTGTATGTGGTGGTGTAGGTCTCCGTGGTGTAGGTCTGTATGTGGGTGGAGTAGGTCTCTGTAGTGTATGTGTGGTGGTGTAGGTCTGTATGCGGGTGGAATAGGTCTTTGTAGTGTATGCAGGTGGTGTAGGTCTGTATGTGGGTGGGGTAGGTCTCTGTAGTGTATGCGTGGGAGTGTAGGTCTGTATGCGGGTGGTGTAGTTCTGTAGTGTATGTGTGGTAGTGTAGGTCTATGCGGGTGGGGTAGGTCTCTAGTGTGTGTGGTGGTGTAGGTCTGTATGCAGGTGGTGTAGGTCTCTGTAGTGTATGTGTGGTGGGGCAGGTCTGTATGCAGGTGGGATAGGTCTCTAGTGTATGTGTGGTGGTGTAGGTCTGTATGTGGGTGGAGTAGGTCTCTAGTGTATGTGTGGTGGTGTAGGTCTGTATGCAGTTGGTGTAGATCTCTGTAGTGTATGCAGGTGGTGTAGGTCTGTATGTGGGTGGGGTAGGTCTCTGTAGTGTATGCGTGGGAGTGTAGGTCTGTATGCGGGTGGTGTAGTTCTGTAGTGTAGGTCTATGCGGGTGAGGTAGGTCTCTAGTGTGTGTGGTGGTGTAGGTCTGTATGCAGGTGGTGTAGGTCTCTAGTGTATGTGGTGGGGCAGGTCTGTATGCGGGTGGGGTAGGTCTCTGTAGTGTATGTGTGGTGGGGTAGGTCTGTATGCGTGTGGGGTAGGTCTCTAGTGTATGTGTGGTGGGGTAGGTCTGTATGTGGGTGGGGTAGGTCTCTGTAGTGTATGTGTGGTGGGGTAGGTCTGTATGCGTGTGGGGTAGGTCTCTAGTGTATGTGCGGTGGGGTAGGTCTGTATGCGGGTGGGGTAGGTCTCTGTAGTGTATGTGTGGTGGGGTAGGTCTGTATGCGTGTGGGGTAGGTCTCTAGTGTATGTGTGGTGGGGTAGGTCTGTATGTGGGTGGGGTAGGTCTCTGTAGTGTATGTGGTGGTGTAGGTCTGTATGCGTGTGGGGTAGGTCTCTAGTGTATGTGCGGTGGGGTAGGTCTGTATGCGGGTGGGGTAGGTCTCTGTAGTGTATGTGTGGTGGGGTAGGTCTGTATGCGTGTGGGGTAGGTCTCTAGTGTATGTGTGGTGGGGTAGGTCTGTATGTGGGTGGGGTAGGTCTCTGTAGTGTATGTGGTGGTGTAGGTCTCCGTGGTGTAGGTCTGTATGTGGGTGGAGTAGGTCTCTGTAGTGTATGTGTGGTGGTGTAGGTCTGTATGCGGGTGGAATAGGTCTTTGTAGTGTATGCAGGTGGTGTAGGTCTGTATGTGGGTGGGGTAGGTCTCTGTAGTGTATGCGTGGGAGTGTAGGTCTGTATGCGGGTGGTGTAGTTCTGTAGTGTAGGTCTATGCGGGTGAGGTAGGTCTCTAGTGTGTGTGGTAGTGTAGGTCTGTATGCAGGTGGTGTAGGTCTCTAGTGTATGTGGTGGGGCAGGTCTGTATGCGGGTGGGGTAGGTCTCTGTAGTGTATGTGTGGTGGGGTAGGTCTGTATGCGTGTGGGGTAGGTCTCTAGTGTATGTGTGGTGGGGTAGGTCTGTATGTGGGTGGGGTAGGTCTCTGTAGTGTATGTGGTGGTGTAGGTCTCCGTGGTGTAGGTCTGTATGCAGGTGGGGTAGGTCTCTGTAGTGTATGTGTATATTAGCTGAGATGTACAAGACTTGTTCTGTGTGTGCGACAGATTTACATATTATTCTGTTAAAATCCCCCTTTCTCTCTCTCTCTCTCTCTCTCCCACACATTCATTTCATGTCTTTCCCTTAGGATCTGCATCAACTTGCTTATGATATCTGAAACCCCAACGCACACGCACAGAGAGTTTCATTGCTCAGTCAAGGTCACATTAGATCTGTGTGGTACTGTGCTTATGAAAAGAAATTGTGCACAAAACCAACGTGAAGCAAGTCTGTGTGTGAGTGTGTGTGTGTGTGTGTGTGTGTGTGTGAATGTGTGTCAACTAAATGCCATAAATGTAAATATAAATGTAAATGTCTGTGAGTTGTTTGTATGTGTCTGTTTGTGTGTGTGTGGGTGTTTATTTCCTTATTTTCCTATTCCCTATTCCCTATTCCCCTTTTCCCTATTCCCCTATTTCCCCATTCCCTTCTTCCCTATTTCACCGATCTATGGTGGGCAGTTTGCAGCTGCCAGACGTCTAACAGTGTGTGGTGGGATTTGTTAGGCGTGTCTTGGCTGACGGTGTGGAGAGTGTAGCGTTTATCAGCTGTCCCTCCGCATTTCCCACGTTGGTCCTTCAACTGTACGGGCTTACAGAACCTTAGATCTCCATGGAGCATACAACCTCAGAACAATAATGCACACAGCTTCTATAGACCTGTCCTGTAAACCTCTCCAGATGCACACAAATGCAGACCAGATCCCCTGACCAGAAGGGTCTGACAGCTGTTGGGTGCCGAAAGATTTCTGCTAGCGTCGAACGAAAAGCCTTTTTATGTTGTCTCCTTTGAGTTGACTGAGGTTGTCCTTACAGGTCAAGTCGATTGTAATTCTCTTTGGCCCTGTTGGCAGGACCTTGACAGACACATTGCTAGTAGATATTTATTTTTTTTGTTTTCATAAGATTGCCTCCTCACATGTAGATACTAACTCGAGCAAGTTCAGGCTTGCGCTAGTCAATTGTTTTCATTTGTTGTTTACAGAGGCTGTGTCATTCTGTACAACTCTCAGCTTCCTGTGCTAATTGATGCTAATTTCGAATTAGGCCAGTTTCTGACTGTTCACATTAGCCCAAAGTTCTTGCTTTGGGCCTCATCACTCTTCTGTGCACTACTCTGTGGACCCTGTTTCTTCCCGTGCAGAAACATGAGCGATCAGATATGATGCGGACCGTGTGTCTTTACTGAGGTGTTAAACCCGTTATTCCGGGGAAGGTGTGAAAAGAGAGAAAGTGCTGGAGTCTGACTGCCAACTGCGTCACACGTGATGTCACACTTACCCCCCAGGCAGCGCCTTATCCCTCGCGTGTGCAGGGTGGGGTGGTTTTGCAAGGCTTTTATGGCGTGGGCAGTGGTTTTTACGGGGGCTGTGGGGTTTTATGATGTCAGCCAATCAGCTGCGTGATGTTGTTAAATGCTTGCTAGATTTCCACGCGGCGTCTGGACTCTGGACGGCGTCGGCCTACAAATCCGCTGCCCTGACTCAATCTGGGAGAGAGAGAAGGAATGTGATGCAGCTTGTGTTTGTTGGTGCTTGAAACATCTGTAACGGGGCTATATCTGTAACAGGGCTATATCTACAACTGTGCTAGTTTTGTAACAGGGCTATATCTGTAACTGTGCTAGCTTTGTAATGGGGCTATATCTGTAACGGGGCTATATCTGTAATAGGGGCTATATCTGTAACTGCTAGCTTTGTAACAGGACTATATCTGTAATGGGCTATACCTGTAACTGTGCTAACTCTGTAATGGGGCTATATCTATAACAGGGCTCTATCTATAATGGGTTATATCTGTAAAAGGGTGATATCTATAACAGGCTATATCTGTAACAGTGCTATATCTGTAATGGGGCTATATCTGTAACCGTGCTAACTTTGTAACAGGGCTATATCTAACTGTGCTAGCTTTGTAACGGGGCTATATCTTTAACTGTGCTAGCTGTGTAACAGGAGCCATATCTGTAACTGTGCTAACTCTGTAACGGGGCTTTATCTGCAATGGTGCTATACCTGTAACTGTGCTAGCTTTGTAACGGGGCTATATATGTAACAGGGTCTATATCTATAATAGGGCTTTATCTGTAATGGGGATATATCTGTAACGGGGCTATATCCATAACAGCTATATCTGTAACTGTGCTAGCTGTGTAACAGGGCTATATCTGTAACAGGGGCTATATCTGTAACTGTGTTAACTCTGTAATGGGGCTATTTCTGTAATGGGGATATATCTGCAACAGGGCTATATCTGTAACTGTGCTAGCTTTGTAACGGGGCTATATCTGCAACAGTGCTATACTTGTAACAGGGCTATATCTGTAACGGGACTATATCTGTAACAGGGCTATATCTGTAACAAGGGCTATATCTGTAATTGTGCTAGGTTTGTTACAGGGTTATATCTGTAAATGTGCTAGCTTTGTAGTGGCTTTATCTGTAACAGGGACTATATCTGTAACTGTGCTAGCTTTGTAACGGGGCTATATCTGCAACAGTGCTATACTTGTAACGGGACTATATCTGTAACAGGGACTATATCTGTAACAGGGCTTTATCTGTAATGGGGATATATCTGTAAAGTTGTTATATCTGTAACGGGGCCTTAGCTGTAATGGGGCTATATCTGTAACTGCTAGCTTTGTAACGGGGCTATATCTGTGACTGCTAGCTTTGTAAAGGGGCTATATCTGTAACTGTGCTAGCTTTATAACAGGGCTATATCTGTAATGAGGGCTATATCCATAATGGGCTATATCTGCAACAGGGCTATATCTATAACGGGCTATATCTGTAACGGGACTATATCTGTACTGGCACTTTATCTGTAATAGAGGCTTTATTTGTAAAAGAGGCTGTATCTGTAATAGGGATACATCTGTAAAGTTGTTATATCTGTAATGAAGACACATGTCCTTTGCGTCATATTGTAAAGCATATCGTAAAGTCCCTGTTACATCAGGAGCGGTCAAATCCTGCCTTAGCTGAGAGTCAGGCAGAAGCCAGATGTCACGTTTCCTCATGTAGGAGAGCTGGACCGTGCTGGACCTCCCAGGCAAGCGTGGCAGTGTTTTAATTAGCCCAGATCCTCCACCACGCGGTGCTGAGTCACGCAGCTGGCCGCCGTGACCTTTCTTTAGCAATTCACCAGTTTGCGAGCGACGCGTCACGTCAATGCCTGTTCGGCTCACGGAGACCGAGGAACACGGCGACGGTATTGATTCAGACACGACACGCAAAGCTGTGTGATATTTTCCAACCTTGTTTGCTTTGTAAAGCTCTCTGCTTGGTACAGACACACGTGGGAACACCCTGCCGCACACACTCGCGGGCACACACCCACACACACACTTTTGTAACTCTAATTGAGAGCGCTTAAGCCCCTTGGTAGAAGACAATGCTCAGAACAGCTTGAAAACGATGTACAGTGTGATTTGGCCACGCCGTATCAACAACGCCGGAATCCAGGAATCCGAGAATCCACCAGCTCAGCTCACTTAGACAAGTGTTTTCTCCTCTCTTTTATTGCCTTCAGATGATCGTATCCAGGTACTGTGAGCGTGTGGCCACGTGTTACAGTGAAATGACTCTGGGCGCACTGAAAATTTTTTACACACACGTGGCGACACACGCATACACGCGAGTATAGTGAAACTGTGTTTACGCACCAGTGAATGAATGTGCATGTGTGTGCATATGCAAGTGTAAATTATCATACGCAAATGTAAGTAGTAGATTATTTATGTGAAAATGTTTCATATGTATGCATAAGTGTTACATATGTACTTATAAGCAGTGTGTGTGTGTTTCACTGATTTCGTATACACGTGTGTCCTCCCTGACGCTTCACACCTTCACTGCTCTCCAGGTGTTCCCACATACGCGCACACAAACACACAGGTTCTATGTAGCACAGGTTCTATGTACCACTTTCACTTTCACTTTCACTGATAGCCCTGTCCCTCACTGATAGCCCCACCCCCTCACCGACAGCCCCGCCCCATTGAGAGGCCTGATGGAGTGCCTGCTTATCAAGGGAGGGTGTACTCGGCCTGTTGCTCCGCAGGACTCGGAATGAATGCCAACCAACAACCAACACCCCCCTTTGAGCCGCTTCTCACACACACACACGTTGATTCATATACCATGAATATTTATGGAATATGCATAACATGCAAACATGAATACGCACAAACACGAATAGGTACAATCACACAGACAAACATGCATATGCACAATCTCTCTCTCACACACACCAAACCAGCAGAAGCTAACACCGCATTAGTGATGACTTCCTTAAAACCTTCAGGACCTCCTGGTAGGTTTTGAGAATATCACTGGGAAATTGCACACGTGACCATTACAGGGTCTAGAGTCATCTGTGACTTTCCATGTAGCGAAAGATGTTTTACGTATGTGTTGGCCAGACCCGTTATTTTAGATCAGTACAGCAACCAGAAACTCGAACTCAAATGAGATATTTCTGTTATTCGAATATGTTCTGACTAAACATAAGGAACATTAAACTGCACGCGGGGGGGACACCTCGTGACTGTACTGCTTTGCTTTGTCGTGGAGATTTCTTTCAGGAGATTTATCGGGGTATTTGAAAGCTTAAATCGATCGCCTCGCTGCGCTGTATTTAAGCCCAACAGGGAAGTCAGGGGACGCTGGCAGGATCCTCGGCGCTAAGGGTGTCGCCGAGATGGTGCGGTTATAAATGACGGCGGACGCATTCAGTGAGCTACACGCGCACGGATTTATCCGCAGCGGTTTTAAAGGCTACCGCGTGCCCTCTGCGCCACGCGCCGAATTCTCCTCCTGAGCCGCGCGATCATACAGCGGCTGAGTGGTGATGGCACGAGCGCCCTCGCTGGCTTTTCGTAACAGGAAGAGACGACATCCGATCGTCCGCGAGCGGCCCCGCGCGGGCACGTGCTAACACGATCGTCTCCTCGCGCCTCATTCCGTCACTTCGGGAAGTTCCGTCTTGGGCTCGATGAGTTACGGAGTTGTGCGTCCGGTTTGTGAAGTGCCGCGCTCACGAGGGAACGGGATTGATTTAGTGCGCTTCTGTCAGACCGACATGTAGCCCAGTAATTAATCTTACGCAGCAAACAATCTTAGTGTATAAGGGAAGAATAGCGGATCGAAGCGAAAGGGAAAGGCCGCAGGTAAGTGTGTGTGTGTGTGTGTGTGTGTGTGTGAGAGAGAGAGGGAGAGGTTTATCCATGTTTTTAATGATGTCTGATTTGCTTACACTTACATAAGAGTTTGTTGTTTTCGGTGTTTGTGTTTGTTCGGTGTTTGTTGGTTTCGGTGTTTGCCCTGTTTGTTGGTTGAATGTGGTGGACTGTACAGCTTAAGACATCCACGCTGAGTCCGACTGATCCAGCCTGCTTCACTCAGACCTGGCAGATAGAAGTGGCATATATGAGCAGTGTGGCACACACGGACACAGTACACACTTGGGCAGAGCACCGCATAGCCCTGACACACACACACACACACTCTCTCCCTCTTATATGCACACACACACACACACACACACACACACACACACACACACACACACAGAAAGCGCGTTCTGCGTATTTTGCCACAGCATTAGTAATGGATGTGTGATGGGTGGGTTGTCCCACTCTGGGAGGACAGAACAGACACAGACAGACAGACCCAGACACAGACAGACACACACATACATACACACACACACACACACACACACACAGACAGACTCACACACATATCCACACACAGGCACAGACGCAATCACAGATACACACAACCTGAGGGAGACATACAGCTCTATCCCATTCTCATTCAATTCTTCCCCCTCTCTCTCTCTCTCTCTCTCTTTCTCTCTTTCTCAAACACATAAATCATTTTAATTTTCCATCACAAGGTCCTATTGTGTCTCTAAGTAGCGTTGAAGAGCCCGGTAGAGGCAGGTGTTGGGCTGACAGGAAGGAGCCGTGGGTTACCCCCCTCTTGCACAGACACCGCCGCGCAAACACCAGTTTGACTGACAGCTCGTTCTATCAAATCACTACCGTAGGGACGTGACATTGGAGTGTGGAGGTCTTGCTTGTGTGTGTTCTGTTGGCTGAGGCGGAAAAAACAAGGCCGAGTTGTTCAGAGTTTGTTTTGTTGATGAGTTTTTTTTAATTCTGGGGACACAGCAGGAAATTTCTCCGTTTCTCACACGTAACTAATCTCTCTCTCTCTCTCCCTCTCTCTCCCTTCACCCATCGCACCCCAGATGACCCAGGAACAGTACCTGCTGGCGTCCCAGCCGGGGGCCGTCCCGCGGCCGGGCAGTCCTGCGCCCTATCCCGTGGGCATCTACGGCTGGCGCAAGCGTTGCCTCTACTTCTTCATCCTCCTCCTCCTCGTCACCATGATCGTCAACCTCGCCCTTACCGTCTGGATCCTGAAGGTCATGAACTTCACTGTGGTGCGTCTGCTGCGTCTTTCCCTCCTGTCTGCTCTGGGAAGGGGCGGAGCAGGGAGGGCATGGCTCCTGGAAAGGGGCGGAGCTCCTCGGGGAGGGCGGGGCATTTATGAGCTGGGTGTCGTTACCTAAGAGAGGGCAAACAGGAGTGAGAAAGAAGCTGGTACATTCACACACACAACCTGTCTGAGAATGACATTCAGATTAATATCATATACATATATTACACCGCTGCAGGCGATGTGAGATTATCAAATATTTTTAAAGGTTATTTTATGAAAGAAAAACAAAGTTTTGCTTTCAGCAGAGAGTATTGCAATAAAATGAACTGGGAATGCTTTAGAATTTGACATAAAATGAATGTGTGGGTGTGTGTGTGTGTGTGTGTGTGAGTGTGAATGAGTGTATCAGTCAGCATAACGTGACAGTTCCTGAGTCCCTGTAGGTGTGTTGCTGTGTGTGTGTGTATTACTAAAAAATGCAACCGCGTACTGTGCTGAGACAGACAGACCAGTGGCCAGGTCCAGCATCAAGGACGGGTTCAGGTTTGTTTACAAGCAAACACCAGAAGCTGCTCTCTCTGAGCCGTAACACGCGCACACACACACACACACACACACACACACAAATAAATAAATACATTTACAGCCCATAATATTTCCCATCTAGGCGCCAGGCAACCGCAGTCAAATGGACCTGTCAGGACTTACGCGTTGATCTGTTTTCCTCCATTTTCTCTAAAATGCTTCTCTTCCAACTCAATTTCTGCTGCTAGCCAGCCTCTGCTCTGGCACTGATATCCCACAAGTCCCCGGGGCCGGCCGCCGTGTGGGTCCCGTGCGCGCCCATATGTATGCAAATTAGCACGATCACATGACTCCTTTCGCCTTCGCTTCGGTTAAAGGGTCTGTAGTAATCTAATCTTCAGGTGAGTGAAAGAAACGGCTCCCGGGGTATCGAGAAGAGGGAGGGAGGGAGGGAGGGAGGGGTAATCTCAGCCGTTCGGCCGTTCTCAGGGCAGGCGAGCTGCTAAATCACTCTCGGCGGGTTTATTTGGGCGGTTAGCCGCGTGGCCTAGCTGCGACCCGCAGACGAAGATCTCGCCACGAGCGGCAGGACGGGAGCCAGGTGGGTGCGGGTCTCCTGGGTAACTCCAGCCGGCCCCGAGGTGCCCATTAAAACCCAGGACTCCAGCCGAGCTGCTGCCGAGGCTGCGTCCCCTACGGCAGCTGGTTGTTTGTTTTAATAGCCTCGCTGGTGCCGCTGACGCATGAGCTCGCCAGTGTAAACAAGTAAAAGTTTAAACAAGCCAGCCTTCGGGAAGAAGAGTAAGTGTGGGGAGGAGGTTGAGGAACTTTTGTGGTCCTACCTGTACTTCTTTGCTAATGAATTCTGGGATGTCTCCTGCACTTACTCTGATTCTCGTGTGACTTTTTGCTGAGGTCACGGACCCCAGGATTAAATTTCTTTGGACACATGTAATTTCTCCAATAACTGTAAATCAGCCACTGTAGTTCACAGTGACAATATTGTTGGCATTAGTGTTACACAGCTAGTTTTGGTACTAGCATTTCGGAGTTTCGGTTATAGTGTGCCAGTTTAACAGTGTTTTAGTAGCATAATGGAAGTGTTACATATTTCAGTATTTCAGTATCACACTGTTTCAGTTGTATGATGTTACTGTTACAGTATTTCATTATCACAGTGTTTCAGTAATGCAGTGTTAGTTTTATAGTATTCTAGTATCACAGTATTTCACAGTAAAGTGTTACAGTACTGAAGTATCACTGTGTCAATATTATAGTGTTAGTGTTACAGTATTCCAGTATCTGTGTTTCAGTAGTACAGTGTTATGGTGTAACAGTAGTACAGTGTTAGTGTTCCAGGGGGTCAGAACTTTACACAAACCTGTGCTCCACCCTCCGTACACACGATCACACACTGATACACTCTGCCAGTGAAACACTGTGTTTAGTCATAATGAAACAATTTCAATTTATGATGCTTGTCAGGATTATAATATGGAATTAATGAATAAATAATGTGCCCTAATTAAAAAAATTTAATGCACATGCACACACAAACATGCACGCATACGCACACACATGCACACAAACATGCACGCATACGCACACACATGCACACAAACATGCACGCATACGCACACACATGCACACAAACACGCACGCATACGCACACACATGCACAGCACTGTGAAAACCTACAAAAAAAGGAAGCAGCTTATTAGAAGTAGTTTTACTGTGCTTAACGTCTTCTCTGGGTCGTACTGTGGTTTCTCTGGGTAGTACTGTAGTTTCTCTGGGTCGTGTGTGTGTGTGTGTGTGTGTGTGTGTGTGTGTGTGTGTGTGTGTGTGTGTGTGTGTGTGCAATGTTTCTTGTCACAAAGGAGTTTTACCCATGTCTGAGTCCAAGTCTCCAGTGGGAGAACCAAGGTGAAGAACACTCCCTAGAGCATGAGGAAGAACCTAGAGAGACTGTGTGTGTGTGTGTCTGTGTGTGTGTGTGTGTGTGTGTGTGTGTGTGTGTGTGTGTGTGTGTGTGTGAGTGTCTATACGTGTGTGTACGTGTGTGTGGCTGTGGGTCCCCAGAACAGTGGTGAGGTTAACCACAGAGACCCCAGTTACCCCAGAACAGTGGTAGGTTAACCACAGAGACCCCAGTTACCCCAGAACAGTGGTGAGGTTAACCACAGAGACCCCAGTTACCCCAGAACAGTGGTGAAGTTAACCACAGGGACCCCAGTTACCCCAGAACAGCGGTGAGGTTAACCACAGAGAACCAAGTTACCCCAAACAGTGATGAGATGTGAGTAGGGTGTGAGTAGGGGAGCGAGAGTAGAGGATGAGAATGGGGGAGGTCTAAACCTGTGGGTGCTGTCCAGGTCTAGACCTGTGGGTGCTGTCCAGGTCTAGACCTGTGGGTGCTGTCCAGGTATAGACCTGTATTTGTTGTACAGGTCTATACCTGTGTGTGTTGTCCAGGTCTATACTTGTGTGTGCTGTCCAGGTCTGTACCTGTGTGTGTGTGTGTGTGTGTGTGTGTGTGTGTGTGTGTGTGTTGTACAGGTCTGTACCTGTGTGTGTGTGTGTTGTCCACGTCTGTACACTCAGAAAACAGGGCCATGACATCAACAGGGGTTGATGATACCTGCACATTACATAATTTCTGGGAAGTCTGTGTGTGCACCTGTGTCTGTGTGTGTCTGTGTGTGTCTGTGTGTGTGTTTTATTTGTCCCTGCATGGCATCAGTCTCCAGAAATAAACACCATTTAACTTCAAACTTAGTGGCCAGCTGTGTGGGTCAGTAGTCATGGCGATGTAGTTTGGAACTGAGAGAGAATGAAACAGCACATCTGCATGTGTGTACGCATGTGGCTTATTCTCATCATGTCTTACCAAATCTCTCCCCCCTCCCTCTCTCAGGATGGCATGGGTAATCTCCGCGTGACCAAAGAAGGGGTCAGGTTAGAAGGTGTCTCAGAGTTTCTCCTCCCCCTCTACGTGAAGGAGGTTAAATCCAGACAGGTAAGATCTCAGCAGGTGGACACGTTCCACCCGGGCTGTTTCTTTATGCTTCTCTTTCTTTCTCTTCTGTGGTTTGTGTATGCCTCTCTCTCTTCTTTACCACGCACCACTCAACTCTCTCTCCCTCCGCGTTGTCGTATGACGTGTCGTCGTTTCGATGCCGGGTTGCGTGCGAGAATGACTTCTGACCCCTGTAGTGGGGTGTGGCAGTACTGCATTAATATACCACGCAGGGTGTCCCGCCCTCCCCCAGGCAATGCCGAACACTGATTGGCAGTGTGGGCGGGTTTGATTTATCCGCCTGCCTTCCTGGTCAGGACTCTGCTCATACAGGCCCCGATTGCCGATATCACCCACCTGTCGTCACAGCTGGAGCTTTTAGCCTCGGAGGCTCAGGGGAGCGTGGAAGCTAGACACCTGTGACATGAGGTTCTGGCTGCGAGGACACACACACGCACACACCGCTATAACTTTTATGAAGGGTCATTTTTAGTATTAAGGGAAGCGTTTAATACTGTCCTTTATGACTTCCCGAAGATGGTTTGCTGTCAGACGCAGTCACACCTCGCCAGTAGACGCAGTGTTATGTGCTGCACTGACAGCATTAAGTGTGAAGGGTCTTTGCTTTACTTTTATGGAATTTAGCAGATCGCTTTTACCCAAAGCCACATACAATTTCGGCTGAGTTAAGGGTCTTGCTCAGGGGCCCAACAGTGGCAACGTGGCGTTGGCAGGACTTGAACCAGCAACCTTCTGATTACTGACCAGTGTGTATGCTCTACCCCATGCCATGTGTTCACAGTGCTTGTTTACACTGTAATGTTAGCAGTTAAAAATATTTATTAGTTTAACAGTTAGAGGTATATTCTCTTTACCCGACATAGCAGTGCTAAAGAATTACACAAGACGCATATAACATAACAAATAATGCTCATTGCTAGCCTAGCCACGCCAATCCCGTGGGTAGATGCTCAGCGTGGGTAAACACCATTAGCCATTGGAGCTCACCTGGGTAGTTAGCGCCTGTAGTCACGGCCCCCCTGAGCAGATCTGCTCCAACCTCAGCTGTGGCAATTTTGGGTCTGTTTCTAATTCTGAGTCTTGTACTGAATGTTCAGAGAGTGCACTGGAGGAGCTCAGGGGCTAATCTGGCTAGCTGA
>NC_137501.1:13185000-13197500 GCF_041902795.1 Electrophorus electricus | reverse complement strand
TAGGTGGAACATGATTGGCTCAAGACACCACCTGTTTAGTCCTGTTTAGTTTTGTTCTCTTTAGCAACCAATCAGGTTTTCTTTTACACAGGTGTCCTGTGAGAGGGGACTGGGGTTTCCCTGGCAATGTGCTTTGGGGACCAGCAGGGAGGAAACATGTCCCTCCTCATCCAGCTGAGCTCCTGTGTAACCCCTGAGCTACAAGACAAACAGTTCCCATGTAACCCGTGCTCGACAGACATGTCAGGACACAGCAGTGTTACTGCATATCTCTGAAGGACACACAAACACACACAGGCACACACACATAAACAGGTTACCATATGCCACCTTGTAATTCCAGCTTAGCTACACCTCCAGGGACCGTTTCATGTGCATACATACAGTGTATTGATGAGTGCTGTAAATCCTAAACACACACACACACACACACACACACACACACACACACACACACACGTGCTATGTGAATAACCCTGCAGTTAGAAGTGGTATGACAGTGCATAGGTAAAGTGGGTCATTGTCTCCTTGACAACGGCCTGACAGTTCATTAAGAGGATAAATACAGGAATGACTGTTGCTGTAACTGTGATGACATCATACCACCTTCTCCCACTGACCCTCAGATTATTGTACATGCACACACACACTCGCCCCAACCCTCCCTCCCATGGGAGAACGCAGGGGGTGGTCTACCAGCGGACACTCACGGGCGCACATGTACGCAGCAGAGGCCGGCAAACCGTCTGCCTCATTCTGTCTTCCTGAGCTGGAAGCGCTCGGGAATGCTGGAATAGCAGCCGGACTGCTCGCCGTTATCCGGTTAACGGCTGGTTTGCGTAGACGGCCTGTGTCACCTGCAGGAGGGGGAGGGGTGTAAGAGTATAGTGTTTATCTGTTTATTTGTTTATATTTGTTCACTGTTTATTGTTGTCACACTCAGGTTCAAGTCGACACCGTCTGTAAATTCACAAACATTTGATAACTGCACATACACAGAACTCCAACATAAGCCATTATTCTTTGGATAATATTTGTTTATTTTTACTGCGAGAACTTAGTAAACCTTGTTTAATACTCATTATTCTAAAACCCTATTATAAGAGCACCAAGCGTGTGGACGAATCACCCTCTTGCAGTGTGTGCCGCACAGTGTGAGAGGTGCGCCCCAGGGACTGTACGTCATGTTTATGGAGCGGTGCCTGACAGGTCTGTCTAGCTGTGGCTGCTGGTCATGAAGATTACTCCAGCGCTGGGAGGCGTTCACAGAAAACGCCTGTTGGATTTCTTCCCCGCGCTCCTTCCGTTTCACCCCGGGGATCCATAAAGACAACTGCGATTTGAGAGGGACAGCAGTGTCTCCTGTGAGATCTTCTTTGGAGAGCAGGGTGTCATGGTGGTCTGGGTGCGATCGTTAATTGCGTGTAGTTGTGAGCGTGAGCTTTGGCAGCAGTGCCCAGCTGGTGCAGAGGTCTGGGTAGTGAGTGAGAGATCCTTCACGTCGGCTGCTCCCGGTGGCGCCTAGGTGGTGGCCAGACAGCCGTAGAGCGGAGCTGACTCACCGACGCTGACGCAGAGAGGAGCTGACTTATCCACAATGACATAGAGCGGAACTGACTCACTGACACTGACGTAGACAGGGCTGACTCACTGACACGTCTGTAGAGCGGAGCTGACTCACCGACGCTGACGCAGAGAGGAGCTGACTTATCGACAATGACATAGAGCGGAACTGACTCACTGACACTGACGTAGACAGGGCTGACTCACTGACACGTCTGTAGAGCGAAGCTGACTTATTGACACTGACGTAGAGCAGAGCTGACTCACTGACACTGACATAGACAGGGCTAACTCACTGACACGTCTGTAGAGCGGAGCTGACTTATTGACACTGACGTAGTGCGGAGCTGACTTATTGACACTGACGTAGAGCAGAGCTGACTCACTGACACTGACGTAGACAGGGCTGACTCACTGACACATCTGTAGAGCGGAGCTGACTCACCGACGCTGACGTAGAGTGGAGCCGACTCACTGACACTGACGAAAACGGGGCTGACTCACTGACATGACTGTAGAGCGGAGCTGACTCACTGACACTGACGTAGAGCGGAGCCGACTCACTGACACGTCTGTAGAGCCGAGCTGACTCTGATATTTGGAGCGGGTTTTAGGTGTGCCCAGTTTTGGGAGTGAAGCCTTAATAGAGGTAGCAGTGGTGTAGAACTGGGAAATATTAACAGTCAGTGTGAGATTACAACCTCGTTAAGTATAATAAACTAGTGTGTGGATGTCTGGTTTTAATGTGGATGTGGCCTTAGCAGTTTGGCAGAAAAAAAAAAGTTGTGTAGGTGTGTGTCAGAGAGCGAGAGTGTGCTTTCCCTTGAGTGTGAGTGTCCTTCGTGAGTCTGAGTGGTCACGTTTGCCATTCTCCTGGTCTCTCTGTCCTGCTCTATGGGTCGAGCTCTTTAGAAAGCACTGCCACTGCTTCTAGTCCTGCTGTCCCAGAATCAGTTCTGTTAGTCCAGGGTCAGCTCCAGGGACTTGAACTGGCAACCTTCTGATTACCAGACTACTACCTTCACCACTGACCTACTGCTGCCCCCTTGTAGCATGGCGCTGCGTTTCCTGATGTCTGCCTCTCTTCCTGCCGAGCTTGCGGTCGTGGAGGTTCTTCGGTTCTTCAGCATGGACCGTCACTGAGAACGTGCGGCCAGGTTTGCATGGGATTATAGTCCATGGGTCTTCAGCAAGCCCCCATACGGACACGTGCAGGACACTCAAACAGCTGCTTTCATCAGGAAAACGGTACGGTATCCTGGAGGGCTCATTCGAAAGGGCGCGTCGCCCTGGGTGTGTGGTGTAAGACTCAGTCCTGCGGTGCTGACGGTCGGAGCTACAGAGGAACACGCGGGAGTGAAGCCAAGGTCAGAGTGATCTTTTAAACATGAGCAGCGTTCCTGTGAACAGGTCGAGTGGTGTAATCCTGAGTGGGTGTGCGTGGGCGTGGGCGTGTGTGTGCGCATGTGCGTGTGTGTGTGTTGCAGTTTGCTAGGATCAGTAATCTGATACTGGATTCATTTACGCTGCAGAAACAAAAGGTATTGACCCTGTGTATGGAGGACAGAGAGTGTAGGGGTTTAGTTATGGTGTTAGTTATGGTGTGGGTTATAGTGTTAGTTATGGTGTAGGTTATAGTGTTAGTTATGGTGTAGGTTATAGTGTTAGTTATGGTGTAGGTTATAGTGTTAGTTATGGTGTGGGTTATAGTGTTAGTTATGGTGTAGGTTATAGTGTTAGTTATGGTGTTAGTTATGGTGTAGGTTATAGTGTTAGTTATGGTGTGGGTTATAGTGTTAGTTATGGTGTAGGTTATAGTGTTAGTTATGGTGTGGGTTATAGTGTTAGTTATGGTGTAGGTTATAGTGTTAGTTATGGTGTGGGTTATAGTGTTAGTTATGGTGTGGGTTATAGTGTTAGTTATGGTGTGGGTTATAGTGTTAGTTATGGTGTGGGTTATAGTGTTAGTTATGGTCTGGGTTATGGTGTTAGTTATGGTCTGGGTTATAGTGTTAGTTATGGTGTGGGTTATAGTGTTAGTTATGGTGTAGGTTATAGTGTTAGTTATGGTGTGGGTTATAGTGTTAGTTATGGTGTTAGTTATGGTGTAGGTTATGGTGTTAGTTATGGTGTGGGTTATAGTGTTAGTTATGGTGTAGGTTATAGTGTTAGTTATGGTCTGGGTTATGGTGTTAGTTATGGTGTAGGTTATAGTGTTAGTTATGGTGTTAGTTATGGTGTAGGTTATAGTGTTAGTTATGGTGTGGGTTATAGTGTTAGTTATGGTGTGGGTTATAGTGTTAGTTATGGTGTGGGTTATAGTGTTAGTTATGGTGTAGGTTATAGTGTTAGTTATGGTGTAGGTTATAGTGTTAGTTATGGTGTAGGTTATAGTGTTAGTTATGGTCTGGGTTATGGTGTTAGTTATGGTGTAGGTTAAAGTGTTAGTTATGGTGTAGGTTATAGTGTTAGTTATGGTGTAGGTTAAAGTGTTAGTTATGGTCTGGGTTATAGTGTTAGTTATGGTGTTAGTTATGGTGTAGGTTATAGTGTTAGTTATGGTCTGGGTTATGGTGTTAGTTATGGTGTAGGTTATAGTGTTAGTTATGGTATAGGTTATAGTGTTATTTATGGTCTGGGTTATGGTGTTAGTTATGGTGTAGGTTATAGTGTTAGTTATGGTGTGGGTTGTGGTGTAGGTTATGGTGTTAGATATGGTGTAAGTTGTGATGTAGGTTATGCTGTTAGTCATGGTGTAGGTTATGGTGTTAGTCATGTTGTGGGTTATAGTGTAGGTTATGCTGTTAGTTGTGGTGTAGGTTGTGGTGTAGGCAATGGTTTTGGTTATGGTGTTAGTTATGGTGTAAGTTGTGGTGTAGGTTATGCTGTTAGTCATGTTGTGGGTTATGGTGTAGATTATGCTGTTAGTTGTGGTGTAGGCAATGGTTTTGATTATGGTGTTAGTTATGGTGTTTAACACCCAAGAACTGTACTCTACCCAGTATACTATACCATCATAAACCTGACCCAGTACTCTACCCAGTATACTATGCCATCATAAACCTGACCCAGTACTCTACCCAGTATACTATGCCATCATAAACCTGACCCAGTACTCTACCCAGTATACTATACCATCATAAACCTGACCAGTACTCTACCCAGTATACTATGCCATCATAAACCTGACCCAGTACTCTACCCAGTATACTATACCATCATAAACCTGACCCAGTACTCTACCCAGTATACTATGCCATCATAAACCTGACCCAGTACTCTACCCAGTATACTGTACCATCATAAACCTGACCAGTACTCTACCCAGTATACTATGCCATCATAAACCTGACCCAGTACTCTACCCAGTATACTATGCCATCATAAACCTGACCAGTACTCTACCCAGTATACTATGCCATCATAAACCTGACCCAGTACTCTACCCAGTATACTGTACCATCATAAACCTGACCAGTACTCTACCCAGTATACTGTACCATCATAAACCTGACCAGTACTCTACCCAGTATACTGTACCATCATAAACCTGACCAGTACTCTACCCAGTATACTGTACCATCATAAACCTGACCAGTACTCTACCCAGTATACTATACCATCATAAACCTGACCCAGTACTCTACCCAGTATACTATGCCATCATAAACCTGACCCAGTACTCTACCCAGTATACTGTACCATCATAAACCTGACCAGTACTCTACCCAGTATACTGTACCATCATAAACCTGACCAGTACTCTACCCAGTATACTATGCCATCATAAACCTGACCCAGTACTCTACCCAGTATACTGTACCATCATAAACCTGACCAGTACTCTACCCAGTATACTGTACCATCATAAACCTGACCAGTACTCTACCCAGTATACTGTACCATCATAAACCTGACCCATTACTCTACCCAGTATACTATACCATCATAAACCTGACCAGTACCCAGTACACTATATCTCCATACGTGCCTCCACATCACTTTGTGTTCTATGCTTTTTATTAATGTTAGCTTGGCAGGCTGACTAGCCGAGCTCAGACCACTGATACACAGACCCACTAATCAATAACCTATTACCATCCAGACAAGAAAAGATCTCCATCCCGTCTGTGTAGGGACGTGTGTGTGTGTGTGTGTGTGTGTGTGTGTGTGACTGCCAGTATCAGGTATTGCCCACCATTCCAGAGGAATGTGCCTGATATGGCTGGTGTCTGTACATCACATATATTTTGTAGTATTATGGGATGTCTGTCTTGTTATTAGGAAGTGATGATGTAGAACTGGAGTGTGTGTTGCTCTTTGTACAACTCTGCCTGTGTGATGTATGTGTTTATGAGTGTTCACACTGGAGTATATCAGTAACCACATATCAAACCCCATTCACACTGTAGTATAACAGTAATCACATATCAAACTCTGAAGAACAAAACTCAAACTGGTCTTGCTGGTACTTTTCCAGCTTCTCCAGTTAACTGGAATGGGGGGCCTGATACCCCGAAACAATCGCACACCCCCAGTTCCATGTAGCGGGAAGTGCTCACAAGCTCCCCCTGCAGGGTTTTACGTTCCTTCATTATCTGCCTTTTTTAACTTCCTCTGCTGTGTCCTGTAAGACGTTAAAGATACTGTAAGTATGATTCTCCACTCAAACAGAAGGTGATGCTGAGAGACGTTTGAGCTCCTGACAGGACTGTAGAGACTGAGACGTGATTGGCTACTGTCGTTTTTTTTTCACCTTCGCTCTTGGTCTTGGTTGAAGATGTGATCTATAATGTGTGCAGTGTGTAATCATTTAATAATGTGGATAGGAATTTGTCATTGGAGAGTCCGATAACACATATATACAAATCATCAGCCTATTTAAAGGAAAGCAGGGATTAGCCAGGATTAGCTGCTCTAGTCGCGCAAATGTCAGAGTGTTTTTAGGTAAATATATTTGGACACACAGGCCTGGTGTGCAGGTGTGGGGTTATTGAGATTAGAGATATTAGCTCTCGGTCTCCTTGTCTCTATCTCCACCACCCTCGTTCTCTCTCTCTCTCTCTCTCTCTCTCTCTCTCTCTCTCTCTCTCTCTTTCACTCATCTCTATCTTTCTCTCTCTCCCACTCTCTTTCACTTTCTTTCTCTCGCACACACAGGCACACACACACAGGTACGCACGCACACACACACACACACACACACACACACACACACAGGCACACACACACACATACACACTTTGCTAGTACTGCATGACATTTTGCTACAAATGCACGCACACACTGTCAGTACAGTGTGACATTTTAGTACACACACATACAGTACTGTGACATTTTAGTACACATGCATATACACACACACAAACACACACACAGTACTGCATGACATTTTAGTACACATGCATGCACACACACAGTACTGCGTGACATTTTAGTACACATGCACACACACACACACACACACACACACACAAGGACACACACACATACAGTACTGTGTGACATTTTAGTACACATTCACAGACACACGCATACACAATACTGCATGACATTTTAGTACACATGCATGCACACACACACACACACACACACACACACACACACACACACACACACACAGTACTGTGTGACATTTTAATACACATGCACAGACACACACACTACCAACATTTAAATGCAGAACTCAGAAGGTGTGGATTCTGTCAAATCAGAAACATCGCCCTGTGCAGTTTTAGGTTTGGGTTGGCATTGGTATGGCGACCGTGACGAGGGCAGACTTGTGTTTAATTATCAGAGCAATGACCTGCCTTCTCTGATCTCTGAGCATGTGATTGGACAGGTGACTGAAGGGGCTAGCCAATCATGCCAGTTCACAGGTAGAGCTTATCAGTGATTGGGTCTCAGTTGTTAAGCTTGTTTTGAATGCTAACCCTACATCAAGTCAGAAGTCAGTCTGAAGAAGTGTTGACACACGTCACCTCATGCCTCCACTTTAAAGAACACAAAATACAAAAAGGACGGTATATTTACATTAGTACGGTGAACACTACACCTTTTCATAACTGATGAATTCATTTGATCTCTGATATGAAAACAGCCAGCAGCCCACGTGCAGTGCTTTGTGTGTTGTCAAAGTTACAGAGAGGCGGTCTCACGCTCGGCGCGCGCTGTCATAGGTTACGGGGAGGCCGTCTCACCCTCAAAGGCAGACACCGGCACCTTAGGCGTCAGGTTGATGTGAGGTGATAATATCTTGCGTGTCTAAGTGTCTAATCTGGTCTGTCTGGTTTCACCTCAAGAGTGCAGAGCTTGTGCTGAGGGTCCACCCCACCCCCTGCCCCCGTCAGCATTATAAAGTCCTGCTCTCTCCGTTTGGCTGATTTTTGGAGATATTAGGAGACATGTGGCATCTGTTCGTATGACTGCAGGACAGAATTGGGCCTCAGGAGCCCCAGATAGTGCTCCTGGGTCTCCCCTCCCAAGCCAGTTAGCGCTCAGCATATCTGTTGCCTCCTGTGTCGGGATGTGGAACAGACCGAGACCACAGTATAGCAGGGGGGATGGAGGTCCGAGAGACGATTTTTTAAACAAAAAACTTGTGTTGTTTCTAATTTCTAGATCAGTGAGAGACCTGCAGCCAGCTGCACATTTCAGTCTCTGTGTGTGTTTTCTCTGCTCACCTCCATCACAGGCTACTGGAACACACTTTTGTCAGATCATAAACGGATGTTTATGAGTTGCTTTTTGTAAGTGAGTTGCATGCTGAGCACCATACTGGGCAGACTGGGAGCCCTGGAGGAGACTGAGGACCCTGTGGAGGTGTGTGTGTGTATGTGTGTGCATGTACATGTGTGTGTCTTCGTGTGCGTGTGTGTGCGTGTACATGTGTGCGTGTGTGTGTGTGTGTGTGTGTATGTATGTGTGCTTGTGGGTGTGTGTGTGTTTATGTGTGTATTTGTGCTTGTGTGTGTGTGTGTGTGTGCATGCTTGTGGGTGTCTGTGCGTGCATGTACATGTGTGTGCGTGTGTGTGTGTATGCGTGTATGTGTGCTTGTGGGTGTGTGTTTGTTTGTGTGTATTTGTGCTTCTGGGGGGGGGGTGTGGGTGTGCGTGCTTGTGGGTGTGTGTGCGTCTTCGTGTGTGGGTGGGTGGGTGTGGGTGTGAGTGTGTGTGTGTGTATGTGTGCTTGTGGGTATGTGTGTGTGGGTGTGTGTGTGTGAGTGTATGGTTATCCACAGGCGACTCTGCTCTGAATGACTGAGGTGGAGTGACTAACAGTGATGGGAGAGAATGTGTGAGAGCTGACAGCACATCTGCACGACTACCACACCTCCTCCAAATGCCCCACGCCCACTAGAAATCGATGAACTGTGACATTTATAGGATAATCCTCCGTGCATACCTGCCCCCCCCCCCCCCACACACACACACGAGACAGGCTCGTGATGTAAACCATCGTGTATTCCTTCTTACCTGCAGTGTTACACTGGGTATAGGGTATATTATAACTATACCTGCAGTGTTACACTGGGTGTAGTGTATATTATAACTATACCTGCAGTGTTACACTGGGTGTAGTGTATATTATAACTATACCTGCAGTGTTACACTGGGTGTAGTGTATATTATAACTATACCTGCAGTGTTACACTGGGTGTAGTGTATATTATAACTATACCTGCAGTGTTACACTGGGTGTAGTGTATATTATAACTATACCTGCAGTGTTACACTGGGTATAGGGTATATTATAACTATACCTGCAGTGTTACACTAGGTATAGGGTATATTATAACTATACCTGCAGTGTTACACTGGGTGTAGTGTATATTATAACTATACCTGCAGTGTTACACTGGGTATAGGGTATATTATAACTGTACCTACAGTGTCACACTGGGTATAGCGAAACTGCAATGAAAACCGTGTTTCCTCGAGGACTCTCTCCTGAACTCCAGACAGAACTCGCTTGCCGAGGGGAGTCAACTACGCTGTCCGAACTGATCCAACTCGCTATTACCGTGGATAACCTTCGACAGACGCATCAACCCTCACAATGCGCACCTTGCCCCTGTGCTTTCGTTCTGGAGAACTCTAACATTGAATCCAGTGAAATCCCCAAGCCGATGTAAGTGGGTTGCTCACACTTCACCCCCCCAAGAACGTGCCAGAGGATTCGCCAGTGGGTTGTGCCTGTACTGCGGTGCTAACGGTCACTTCCGGGACTACTGCCCAGTCCGCCCCCATCGAGAGAACGAGAGGACTTCTAAGTTCAGCACCCACGTAAGAACATCTTCACTACTGTATATTAATCATCAGCTTACTCTCCCTATAGTTCTTACAGCCAACAGTAACAGTGTTTCTCTCTCTGCCTTGGTGGATTCTGGTGCAGCAGGGAATCTTTTGGATGTTGGGATACCTACACGCATAGGAATCCCTAGACTCACATTAAATCCCGTGTTACATGTTAATTCCCTTAATGGCCAACCTATACGTGAGGGTGTAATCCAACACAAATCTGTCTCGGTCACACTAAAGACCGGCTTGTTTCATTGTGAGTCAATTCAATTTATGCTTCTACCCATGTCCCGTGACTCTATTATACTGAGCTTTCCCTGGTTGTCAACCCATGAACTTAGTATCTCTTGGTCCAAGACTGAACTACTATCATGGAGTAAACACTGCTTTCAGAACTGCATGTCTTTGCTGGTCTTCTCCACTACTGTCGAGAGCCAAGAGATACCAGCATTCCAGTCCATCCCTCAGCTCTGTAGACCTTTCTCGGACGTATTCTCTAAGGTTAGAGCGACCTTGTGCTGTAGAACTCCTTCCTGGGGCTCCCCTACCCTGAAGATCTAAGCCTTACCCTCTTTCCCGGCCAGAGGAAGCAGCTATGGAGGCGTACGTCGCCGGGGCACTACAACACGGTTTCATTTGGCCCTCCACTTCTCTAGTTGCTAAGGATTCTTCTTCATGGAGAAGAAAGGAGGCGGTTTAAAGCTGTGCATCGATTACTGGGCCCTTAACGAGGCGACGGTAAAGTATTCCTACCCTCTTCCCCTCATCTCTTTAACCCATGAACGACTGCTAGGGGCGACCATCTTCACGAAATTGGACTTGCGTAGCGCTTACAACCGAGAAGTGAGTTCCACAAGAACTACGTTGCTTGTCTAGGGTGTACCCTCAAACCAGGAATCCTGTCCATGGACCCTGATAAGCTGACTGCAATCCAAAATTGGCCTAAACCCACCACAGGAGTTGCAACGATTCTTGTGTTTTGCCAACTTCTACAGGAGATTAATTCGGGGGTTTGGTGACATAGCTGCTCCCCTTTCGGACCTCCTCAAGAAACAAGGCAGACAGCAGCTTCGGTGGACCATGGCCGCGGATCAGGCCTTCCTGACTTTAAACGAGGCTTTTGTTTTGACACCCATTCTCCGTCAGTCTGACCCCCTCTTCCCTGGAAGTGGATGCTTCTGAGGTAGGAGTGGGGGCAGTCCTGTCACAAAGACAAGGCACCCCACCTCGACTCTACCCTTGTGCTTTCTACTCCCAGAAACTACAACAAGAGGAATTATGCAGGAAACTGGGAACTTCTCACTGTCAAACTTGCCCTAGAGCAATGGAGACACTGGTTAGAAGGGGCTGAACATCCCTTCTTGGTATACACAGACCATGGAAACCTAGAGTACCTACAGTCAGTTCAATGACTCAACCCAAAACAAGCTAGGTGGTTGTTGTACTTCTCCTGGTTTAACTTCACTGTGTTTTGCAGACCCGTTTCTAAGAAACAAAAGGCAAGCATCTATGATAAAGGAGAGACCAACACGAATCCAGAGACCATCCTGCCTAATAGCTGCTTCCTAGCTCCCATACGGTGGGGCTTCCAAGATGACTTGGAGAATGCGCTGAAGGATGACACTAGCCCAGAGGAATGTCCCCCAGAAAAGGAATACGCTCCAGCTTCCCTCCAAGGAACATTACTAGAATGGGCTCATAAGAGCTTATGTAACGGACATCCTGGTATCACTTCTACCACGCGCATGTTGTCCTGTATGTTTTGGTGGCCCTACCTTCCTGATGATACATGTGGTTACATAATGTCTTGTGTGGTCTGTGCGCAGTCACACACCCCTCGCACTCTCCCTGCTGGAAAGTTAAAGTTAAACCTGCCTGTGCCACATCGCCCCTGGACCCACATCGCAACAGACTTCATCAGAGACTTCATCAGTGGACAGGTTTTCTAAAATGTGTCGCCTCATTCCTTCTCCTCCCTTGCCTACAGCCTTGGAGACAGCAGAAGCCATGTCCTGATAGGCCAAACATGTGAAATACATAAGACAAGAGATAGTGTCTGACTGTGGTTCCCAATTTACCTCACAAGTCTGGAGGCAGTTTTGTAAGAAGTTGGCCATAACTATGAATGTCTCTTCTGGTCACCATCCCCAGTCCAGTGGAGAGGTCGAACGTGTAAACTGGACTCTACCCCATGTTTCGACCCCAGACCGACCCAACTACGCTTACCTGTCTGACTCTACGAATTAGTTTGTTTGCTAATATAACACCTCTAGCAATTGGATCCTCTTCTGTGGGTGTACAAACAATACATCCCTGCAGTGTTACACTGGGTATAGTGTATATTATAACTGTCCCTGCAGTGTTAAACTGGGTATAGTGTATATTATAACTGTCCCTGCAGTGTTACACTGGGTGTAGTGTATATTATAACTGTCCAGGCAGTGTTAAACTGGGTGTAGTGTATATTATAACTGTCCCTGCAGTGTTAAACTGGGTATAGTGTATATTATAACTGTCCCTGCAGTGTTACACTGGGTGTAGTGTATATTATAACTGTCCAGGCAGTGTTAAACTGGGTGTAGTGTATATTATAACTGTCCCTGCAGTGTTAAACTGGGTGTAGTGTATATTATAAC
>NC_137501.1:13177500-13180000 GCF_041902795.1 Electrophorus electricus | reverse complement strand
TGTGTGTGTGTATGTGTGTGTTTGTGTGTGTGTGTGTGTTAGATTAATAATAATAATAATAATTAATATTGAATTTAATATAATTAATTTATTATTATTATTACTAATATTATTAATGAATTCTGATTGCAGAAGCTCTCAGTGATGTGTCGATGTGTTTCTGTTCTGAGTTGCTCTCTGGCTCTGATCAGACTGGCGTTATGCGCTCAACACCATTAATTACCGTATCCTCTCCGCTCACACGGGGACACACGGAGACACTTTCCTGTGACTTCTCTCCAACCATTAATTGCCAATCTTCACTTTTGGTGAAGGGTGAATCTTTATCAATTAATATTCAATACTGGCTCATTAATATTCATCACACATCGTTTATCATGCAAATCACCTTGAATAGGTGTGAAGACACGGAAAACCCGTAACTGTGGGGCATGACTGAGAATGTGGGATGGGGGCCTGTCCTGGCCCACAGGTGCCTGTCACTGACAGACGGGGCGAATTCCGCTAGTGGAGAGGATAGGGCAATAAAAACTCTGTTTGTTAATGATTAAAGTCAGCTAGTGGTAAATTCTCATTACACACACGCGTTCGCTTCTGTTCGGGCAAATTTGAATAATTCCCCACAGGTTTAGGGGGGTGGGGGGGTGATGAGCGCGTGACCACTCGCAGCACTCCTTAAAAGCCCCCCGCGGAGCGTTGGATTCATCGCTAATGACACCGAGACGGACTCGTTTCCGCCTTCGCTGGTGTCGCGGTGTGCGTGGCAACGCGCCCGTCCAATTAAAACGCAGGCCTGCAAGGGGGGAGAGGAAACCATCCCACAATGCAACGCGGTGTGTGAATAATTGGACAGTGCCACTGGCTTCTGCCCACAAGGTCAGAGGTGCGTAGGGCGAGCTGTAATTGCTGCATGTTTGCGTCCGTATGGAGTACCGTCCGGGATCCGCGTCCTCCGGGTCCTCAGCCCTGCGTCGTTAGCCAGCGCTCCAGGATCCGTTCTGAGGGCGACAGCCCGCCCCGATGTGACCCGACACCAGCCCTCCCAGCATGCGCTCTGTCCCACCTGGAGTGGTCTGGAATCATCCCCGGTTCTGGCACGTCATCTGGGTCCCTCCGCCTTGCCATGTCTCACGTGGTGCGTCGCCCTGCGTGGCTGCTGTCGTAAACCCCCATCACTAATAGCTGTTGGACAGGTTTTTTTGACAGCATTCAGATCAGAAGAAGATTGAGATTAGAAGTCGATGGAGCTACAGGTGCTAAGTCTTCCGTCGTCAGATGTCGGGAGTTTGGCGCCTAGGAACGTTCTGGAGCACTGGGCTTTTTGAGTGTTTTAAAAGAGTAATCCTTAATTTAGTGTCAGGTAAGTCATATCCTGTTGACACTCACTCACATTTAGTTCTGCGTCGTCGTGTCGTAGATTCAGCACCTTCCTTGCTTGGGTTCTGCTTGTACCATTTTCTGATCGACCATTTTAACCTAGACCAGAAGAGTGAGGAATACAGACGAACAACAACAAACATCCCACTTCCTGCACTCATGTTGTTTTTTGCTATAGTCATATTGCAACTCTGAGTCCTGTTTTTCACAGTCCTGTTTTTAGAATCCTATTTATACAGTCCTGTTTTTCACAGTCCTGTTTTTAGAATCCTATTTTTACAGTACTGTTTTTTACAGTCCTGTTTTTAGAATCCTATTTTTACAGTACTGTTTTTTACAGTCCTGTTTTGACTCCATCTCATTTTGTAACTCGTACACTTGTGGAGTGTTTGGCAGGCTGCCTTTACTTGAGGTGTTGTGTAGCTGAGACAACAGTGCCTGGTTTCCAACGCCGAGTCCAGTCCTGCATGACCCATCAACACAAACTGTTCTTGCTGAAAACATGCGGGACAAGCTGGGAGATCATACAGTCCTGCTGGGAATGTGATCCATCCTTCCTCATCAGCTCCGGTGGGCCGCTGAGGAAGACTGTGAAACACACTTTTGCTAGCCTGGGTTCAGGCTGATGTGTTAGTGGCACATGCACGGCGGTACGCGCTTGCCTCGTGAAAGCCTCTCACTTGCTAGCCTCTAAAGAAGTGTATGCTCTAGATATCTATAAGCTCCAGATAGAGGAGACGTCTAGATGAGCTTAACCACTAGATAACTAACCTCTAGATGAGACTATTGTCTAGATAACTCTAAACCCTAGATGAGACTAACCTCTAGATAACTCTAACCTCTAGATATCTCTAACCTCTAAATAACTCTAACCTCTAGATGAGACTAACGGCTAGTTAACTCTAACCTCTAGATAACGCTAACCTCTAGATGAGACTAACTGCTAGATAACGCTAACCTCTAGATGAGACTAATGTCTAGATAACGCTAACCTCTAGATGAGACTAACTGCTAGATAACGCTAACCTTTAGATAACTCTAACCTCTAGATAACTCTAACCTCTAGATGAGACTAACTGCTAGATAACTCTAACCTCTAGATAACTCTAACCTCTAGATAACG
>NC_137501.1:13152500-13172500 GCF_041902795.1 Electrophorus electricus | reverse complement strand
GGCCTCTCTGATTAAAAGGTGCTGAAAGGTTGATGTGGAAACAGATGCTCACTTTGTCCTTAGAATAAAACATCCAGCCTACACAGCAGCAAATGCAGACACACACACACACACACACAAAGACACACACACACAGACACGCACACGCACACAGACACGCACACACACACACACAACCTCTGTCTGAGGTGTGGTCCAATTGTACTGCTCATATATCTACATTGTACACAACACACCTAAACAACCACACACACCTTAGCGTCATCATCCATAGCTACATTTCAGCCAACACATCGAAGCAATCATTAGTGTTGTAGTCACAGCACCCAAGTGATCATGTACGGCAAACTATAATATAGAGGTCGTGACCCCTGAGGGAGCGGTAGATGAGTGAAAGCCCAGCACATGAATAAAGACTGTTCACTAGACGGGGATACAGCTTCACACACAGAGTGTCCGTCTCTTTATATCTCTTTCACACTCTGTCTCTGTTTTTTAAATGACTGTCCTGAATACTAATCAAATGAAAAACCCTTATAATGTCTCACCAAATCATATTTATTTATTACAAATGATCTGAGTGTTTAAAACAATCTCTTACAAGAGTGTGTCAACGCACAGATTCAACTGAAGCGTGACACGGGGTTGAAAAGGAGCGCGAGAAAAAGATAGGGCTCTTTCTAAAACTATGGGTAC
Source organism: Electrophorus electricus (assembly GCF_041902795.1). Lineage (NCBI taxonomy): Eukaryota > Metazoa > Chordata > Actinopteri > Gymnotiformes > Gymnotidae > Electrophorus > Electrophorus electricus. Next base: position 13,171,804 of record NC_137501.1, on the reverse strand, counting down.
ACATGTGGTGGGTGTAGCTATGGGTACACGTGTGGCGGGTGTAACTAAGGGTACACGTGTGTGTGGTGGGTGTAACTAAGGGTACACGCGTATGTTGGGTGTAACTAAGGGTACACGCGTATGTTGGGTGTAACTAAGGGTACACGCGTATGTTGGGTGTAACTAAGGGTACACGTGTGTGGTGGGTGTAACTATGGGTACACGTGTGTGGTGGGTGTAACTATGGGTACACGTGTGTGGTCGGTGTAACTAAGGGTACACGTGTGTGGTGGGTGTAACTATGGGTACATGTGTGTGGCAGATGTAACTAGGTACATGTGTGTGGCGGATGTAACTATGGGTACACGTGTGTGGTCGGGTGTAATTATGGGTACACGTGTGTGGTGGGTGTAACTGAGGGTACACGTGTGGTGGGTGTAACTAAGGGTATACGTGTGGTTGGATGTAACTGGGTACACGTGTGTGGTGGGTGTAACTATAGGTACACGTGTGTGGCGGATGTAACTATGGGTACACGTGTGTGGTGGGTGTAACTAAGGGTACACGTGTGTGGTGGGTGTAACTATGGGTACACTGTGTGTTAGGTGTAACTACGGGTACACGTGTGTGATGGGGTAATTAAGGGTGCATGTGTGTGGTGGGTGTAACTAAGGGTACACGTGTGTGGTGGGTGTAACTATGGGTACACTGTGTGTGTTAGGTGTAACTACGGGTACACGTGTGTGATGGGGTAATTAAGGGTGCATGTGTGTGGTGGGGGTAACTAAGGGTACACGTGTGTGTGTGTTGTGTATAACTAAGTGTGCACGTGTGTGATGGGGGTAATTAAGGGTGCATGTGTGTGGGGGGTAACTAAGGGTACACGTGTGGGGGGGTAACTAAGGGTACACGTGTGTGGTGGGGGTAACTAAGGGTACACGTGTGTGGGGGGGTAACTAAGGGTACACGTGTGTGGGGGGTAACTAAGGGTACACGTGTGTGGCGGATGTAACTATGGGTACACGTGTGTGGTGGGTGTAACTAAGGGTACACGTGTGTGGGGGGGTAACTAAGGGTACACATGTGTGGGGGGGTAACTAAGGGTACACGTGTGGGGGGGTAATTAAGGGTGCATGTGTGTGGGGGGGGTAACTAAGGGTGCACGTGTGTGATGGGGGTAATTAAGGGTGCATGTGTGTGGTGGGGGTAACTAAGGGTACACGTGTGTGGGGGGGTAACTAAGGGTACACGTGTGTGGGGGGGTAACTAAGGGTACACGTGTGTGGGGGGGGTAACTAAGGGTAACGTGTAAGACATTTCGCTGTGAGGAGCTGTGTGCTGTCTGCCCCACACTGATTTTTCTGTATTACGTTTGTCTGAAATTCATTATGGAACTAATTAAGTTGTCTCCACTCTCTCTCTCTCTTTCTTTCTCTCTCTCTCTCTCTCCTTTTTCTTTCTTTTTTTTGGTTGCACCCATTCTCCATTTCTCATTCCTTCTTTCCTTTTCCATTCTCACTTTCTCTTTCCCCTCTCTCTCTCTCTCTCTCTCTCTCTCTCTCTCTCTCTCTCTCTCTCTCTCTCTTTCCCTGCAGGCAACGAGGGAGTTGTCTTTGGTCATTCAGTCGAAACATCACACATTCGAGCTGAACCTTTCCAAGACTTGAAGTGAGTCCTGGCTTTTCTAATGTCTACTTGTTATTCAGAAATTATGTTAGCGGGAGACCGAGACGGGTAGAGGGAGAGCGAGGGAGAGAGAAGACCGAATGAGATTCAGCCTACAGTATGCTGTCTTGAATTTTAATGATTGCCTTCAGTTATTGGCTAGTGTGTTTATGTTAACGCACTTCAGTTCCTGTAATCCTTACTGACATCCTGTCACACTCGCTCGCCATTACGAGGGAGAGGCCAGGCCTTCCCTGACACCCCTGTCAATCAACAGCGGATCAGCCAATCACATCGATCTGATCTCTTCCGCCCTCATTAGCCGAGAGGCCGTTGGGTTTTCGGTATCACGCCGACGTCTTGGCTCAGTGGTTTTCGAGCACTGGCGTCGGGCACCTCGTGTTTGGACATTTGCATGTACATTTACCGCATTTATCTGATGCTGATCCAAAGCAACAATAATGTCTGAACACAACTTGAGTAATTGAGGGTTAAGGGTTTTGCCCAGGGGCCCAACAGTGACAACCTGGCAGTGGCGGAACTTGAACTTGGGCTTGGACGCCCCTCTTCTAATGCAAACCACCCCCAAACACTAACAAGGCAGTGGCCAAACGCCTCACGAGTCTGGCGTGAAGCGCCTCAGACCCTAACCTTTACGGGACTTCCAGGATGCTGGGCGAACGAGAGCATGTCAAACTGCTTGCACACCAGTGGAGGGCAGGAAGAAAAGCTGGGAGTGGGGTTGCTTCATCACAGTGTGGGGACTCGTATGTGTGTAAACATCCCTGTTTCATGAAGGAGGTGTTTATTGGCGCTACTGTGTGTGTGAAGTTTTTACCATCTGCTGTAGTCCCTGTTCAGGGTCTTAGCCTGTCTGCTGAAGTGTAGTCAGTGTGCAAGTCACTGTGGGTGTGGGTTTAAGGTGTGGGTGGGTGGCTGTGCTAGGTTTAGGTTTTCCTATTGGCCTGGGTATAAGGTGAGGGGGTCTGGCTATGGTATTGTTGGGTTTTCCTATCGGTCGGGGTTTTGAGTGTCTTGAATATTAATCAAGTAAAAAACACTTGAAATGTCGCACCAAATCCTGCTTTCATTACAAATGATCTGAGCATATGATTGGTCGGGTTTTGAGTGTGGGTGTGTGGCTATGGTACTGTATGGTTTTCCTATTGGTGGGGGTTTTTGAGCGTGGGCGTGCTTTTGATTCTGGTGAGCTGTGACAGGGCTCACACGATTCATTATTTTTCTCTCTCTCCCTCGCTCTCTCTCTCTCCATCTATTAATCTTACTGAAGTATCACTTTAGTTGTCTTTCACCATGTGTGTCTTCTTCCCTTGACTGGGTACCCCGTGCCTCTCCCTGATTGGTTGAATTTACTTTAAAGCCCTTCCTAATTGGCGGAATTCCCTGTTACATGTTCTATTGGCTTCTCTTGTGTCCCTCTTTCTGGGAATCTGGGGGTGTCGGAGGTTCATGTGAGTGTTAGTGCTGTTTTATTGAAGTAACATTCTTAGTTCTGTATGATGTGCTTAACAGCCAACTGAAGACATGCTGGTTAATTAGCAAAGTTATGACTATTCTGTTTATCTTGAACATTTCTGATAGAAGCCGACATGAAGCAGGAAGACTTTCACTCTCTCTCTGTTCTCTAAAAGTAGCAAATTGTGCAGTGAAAGTCAATGACACAAGTAATGGACTAATGTGGTCTATTCCAGGCTAATGATGTATGACATGGTTTTACAGACAGAGGGACATGTAGCTCAGTTTAAAATGCAGCTTGGAAAGCAGGTCGACACCTAACCCTTAACCCTGGACCTAACCCTTAACCCTGGACCTAACCCTAACCCTGGACCTAACCCTAACGTTGCACCTAACCCTTAACCCTAACCCTAACCCTGGAACTAACCCTAATTCAAACCCTAACCCCAACCTGTTAGGACAAACACCACCGCAAACTTGGTCAGAGCGCCCCCTAGAGAGAAGACCTGATTTCACCACAGGTGGTCGGTATGTAGAAATTGTCATTTTATAGCCCGTGTTCCTTCCCTCATTCTTTTAATGTTTTTGCAGGTATAGTGTCGACTGAGCATTCTGTCAGCAGAATTTTATTAATGTGCAAATCAAGTTGACACATGGCAGTTATAACAGTGAAGGTCAAAATAAAATCTGTCCATCTCCATATAAATGTGCACATATGGGCACCTGGAAATGTGCGGGAAAGCAAAATGATGTAAGGAGGGGGTGTGTGTCCTGTAACAGTTAAACATGCGCTTGCACACTTAGAGTGGCGCGCTGTGTATATTCTGTACTCAATTACCAGAAGAAAGTCTCTCATTCATATTAGACCCCAGTAACACGCGCAGCCATTAGGTTTGGAAATCGGTGTTTCCTGTAGTGGTGAACATCAATGTCATAACGTGCTGGGGTATCAATTCAGTTCATGTCACCTCAGTTCAGTTCAATTCAGTTCAGTTCGGTTAATTTCAGTTCAGTTCGGTTCAGTTCAATTCACTTCCGTCGTACAGTACTTTCTAGAACCGACATCGTATTTTATAGGTGCGGATTAAAATGTATCGGACTGTTTAGTTTTTAAAAGCCCATTGGAATGCTGTTCATGGATGCTCGAGCGTTTGAGACGTTTCATGAGTGCGAGTGTCAAAGAGATGTCGTGAACTAAACGTCTCTTTGAATTCACTGTTCAGTGGCATCGCTGCAGACGTACCAGAACTGCCCAGATGTTCCATGTAAAAGACCTCAGGAAGGTTGAATCAAACGTTCATTCAGCAGGGAACCGTTTCTGAGGAAGTCGTTTGACCTCGTACCCCTCCCTCGTGGGTATTCACGATCTGCTGGTTTGCCACTCCAGCTAGTCAGTGCGCTCCAGATCCCCGTACACGTGCGACAACTTGGAAAACTCGCCTGCCAAACTGCTACAGTTTCAGCCCAGGCTAGTAAAAACAAACCGAACCATAGTGAAGCCCCTCCACGCCAGCTTGCCATGGGAGGAGAGGAGCGCGAGGACCTCATCCCAGCCTTACACAAATCGGTTTGAGCATTTTTATTGGCACACAGCAGCGCCGGTGTTATTAGAGTTCAGCACAGCTCTGCGCACGCGTCTGTTTGTAATAACTAGAAACAAAGGGGTCAGCAGTGAACTGCCAAACTGTTTTAAGTCTGACAGAACTGAGAGCCGGGTAACTAACACTGGCTAGCATGTGCTTGGCGCTAGGCTGTACCTGCTGAACGGACACTGGCGATTTACGACATTCAAGGACGACTAATTAAGAAAATTTAGTGACGACACAGGCAATTAACTTTTATTTGTTTTTCACATTTTCATGCAAATGACGCTTAGAAGGCGCCAGTCTCGTGTAAATTTTGGAAAGGGGCCTTTATCTCAGAGCTGCTCAAATGAGAGTTCCGATATCGCGTGCATCCGCCGATGGTTTAATCACTGGTGTAAAATGATTAACGGTAGACATGCAATTTTCGTTTTACTCTTATTTTCTCACAGTGTTGTAATGGCCAGTGCGCGCAGCCTTGAAACACAGCTCAGAGCAGAACTGGGATCAGAGTCCGTAGTGTTCCCTGCGGCCGTGCATACGCATGAGGCCCAGTCCCTCTCTTCCCGCTGTACTTCCGTAGTCTCCTCTCGCTTCACAGGTCTGAACTTGCCTTTGGCATCCATTAATTATACAGCAACTCCGAGGCAATAAAACATTAGTGCCAATTGGGATATGGTTGATCATTCTCTCCCCATCTCTCTCCCATGCTCTCTCTCTCTCTCCCACTCCCTGCCTCTCTCCCTCTCTCTCTCTCCTACTCCCTCCCTCCCTCTCTCTCTCTCCCTCTCTCTCTCCTACTCCCTCCCTCTCTCCCTCCCTCCCTCTCTCTCTCTCTCCTACTCCCTCCCTCCTTCTCTCCCTCTCTCTCCCACTCCCTGCCTCTCTCCCTCTCTCTCTCCTACTCCCTCCCTCCCTCTCTCTCTCTCCCTCTCTCTCTCCTACTCCCTCCCTCCCTCCCTCTCTCTCTCTCTCCTACTCCCTCCCTCCTTCTCTCCCTCTCTCTCTCCCACTCCCTCCCTCCCTCCCTCCCTCCCTCCCTCTCTCTCTCTCCTACTCCCTCCCTCCCTTCCTCTCTCTCTCTCCCACTCCCTCCCTCTCTCTCTCTCTCTCTCCCACTCCCTCCCTCCCTCTCTCTCTCTCTCTCTCCCTCCCTCCCTCTCTCTCACTCTCTCTCTCTCTCACTCTCTCTCTCTCTCTCTCTCTCTCTCTCTCCCCCTCCCTGGGATTGAGTCTTTGCGTGCTGGTGTGGTTTAGTTAGACTGTGTTGCCATTTCCATTCTGTTGCTGTTGTCCTCAAGCATTTCTTCGAGCGCCTAAGACAAAGCTCCGTCTCAGCTCCTAATTACGTGTTGTCCCACAAAGTCCACAGCACAGATGGAGGGAAAGAAAAAGAATGAGGGATAGAGAGATAGAGAAAGAAACAGCGAGAGAGGGATGGAGATTACAGGAGAAAATTAGCAGGTTGCTACAGCCCAGATTAAACAGAGCAATTCCCCGGAACACATTGGTGGTCTCCGGAACACATCGGTGGTCCCCGGAATGAGCCACGGTTTTCTGGTCCCCATTTTAGATGTTCTGAAATGAACGTGATTGATTGGAATTCCGTGTGACTTTCATGTCGAGCTTTTTAGATGCACACTTGTGAAAATGAATCAGACGACGTCTGTGGCGATGGCCGGGGACCATTCCGTCCACCGCCGAAAGCCACTGGGGCGGAACGTGACTGGCTCCTGACGTTTGAATGACGGCGCTGTGGTCCAGCACTTGGGGGCGCGTCCGACTGGTCTCACAACCTAATCCACCAACCAACTAGCCCCCCACCCCCGACCCCCCCAGGAGAAGGATGGAGCCCGTCTGCTTCCCCATACGTGTGATCCTGCACTGGTATGGTTACTGGCCCTCGAGCAAACGTTTAACTCCAAATGGTCTGTCGGGTTTGTCGCAGGAATTTAAACTGTTATGCAAAATGGCCTTTAGCAAGAGAATTAGACTCAGCAATGCTGTAAAGTGGTTTGGTTCGTGCCCAGATGAGTGTCGTTTCAAATGGGTCTTCAGGTCTGGAGATTCTCTACTCGGTCTTTATTTCTCATTTAGCATTCGTTAGGTGAATTAGTCGGGTGGAGGACGCCGGCATCAGGCAACCAGGAGCGAGAGCTGTAGCAGCAATCGCTGATATCAAGCCGAAATTCCAAATTCAGCAGTTTTCCGCTGTAAATGGCCAAGACAGAGACAGCAAGTAGATTATTCTGGAGAGGTCAGAGGTGAGAGGTTATGAATGTTGCATGGAATTTGAGAAACACTGTAGTCTTTTTATGGAACTTTGAACAATTTTAAGGAGTTTAAGGAGGCTGTTGGAGGAGTTGGAGAAGGGTGACAACGTCCTTTTGGGCCAAAGAGGCACTTTTTAAAACCCTCTTCAGGTGCCCTGTTTGTAGTTTATTTTGCCCTCTACAGGTGCCCGGTTTGTTTGTTTTTTTCATGTGCGTTGCTGCTGTCCAACCTTCTAACAAAATGAGCGGAAACTTGTGGGGGTGAGATGTGTGATGTTTTAAAGGGCCACTAATGCTAATGTTAGTCCACTAATGCTAATGTTAGCCCACTAGTACTAATGTTAATCTAGTAGTGTTAATGTTAGCGCACTAGTACTACTGTTAGCCCACTAATGCTAATGTTAACCCACTAGTACTAATGTTAATCTAGTAGTGTTAATGTTAGCTCACTAGTACTACTGTTAGCCCACTAATGCTAATGTTAGTCCACTAATGCTAATGTTAGCCCACTAGTACTACTGTTAGCCCCGTAATGCTAATGTTAGTCCACTAATGCTAATGTTAGCCCACTAGTACTAATGTTAATCTAGTAGTGTTAATGTTAGCGCACTAGTACTACTGTTAGCCCACTAATGCTAATGTTAGTCCACTAATGCTAATGTTAGCCCACTAGTACTACTGTTAGCCCCGTAATGCTAATGTTAGTCCACTAATGCTAATGTTAGCCCACTAGTACTAATGTTAATCTAGTAGTGTTAATGTTAGCGCACTAGTACTACTGTTAGCCCACTAATGCTAATGTTAGTCCACTAATGCTAATGTTAACCCACTAGTACTAATGTTAATCTAGTAGTGTTAATGTTAGCTCACTAGTACTACTGTTAGCCCACTAATGCTAATGTTAGTCCACTAATGCTAATGTTAGCCCACTAGTACTACTGTTAGCCCCGTAATGCTAATGTTAGTCCACTAATGCTAATGTTAGCTCACTAGTACTACTGTTAGCCCCGTAATGCTAATGTTAGTCCACTAATGCTAATGTTAACCCACTAGTACTAATGTTAATCTAGTAGTGTTAATGTTAGCTCACTAGTACTACTGTTAGCCCCGTAATGCTAATGTTAGTCCACTAATGCTAATGTTAGCCCACTAGTACTACTGTTAGCCCCGTAATGCTAATGTTAGTCCACTAATGCTAATGTTAGCTTACTAGTACTACTGTTAACCCACTAGTACTACTCTTAGCCCACTAGTACTACTGTTAGCCCACTAGTACTACTCTTAGCCCCGTAATGCTAATGTTAGTCCAATAACGCTAATGCTAACCCACTAGTGTTAATGTTAGCCCACTAGTACTAATGTTAGTCCACTTCTGTTAGTTAGCCCACTAATGCTAATGTTAGTCCACTAATGCTATGTTAGCCCACTAGTACTAATGTTAATTTAGTAGTGTTAATGTTAGCCCACTAGTACTAATGCTAATCTACTAGTGTTAATGTTAGCCCACTAGTACTAATGTTAATCTAGTAGTGTTAATGTTAGCCCATTAATGTAAGATGGGTAAACAAAGAACTGCTCACCAGCCTTCTCGATGTTCAGTTATTGGCTGTTACTGTTATTGGCTATTTAAATACAGTTATAAATTGGAAACAGTAATACAGTAAAGCATTGTATAGTTAACATCCTAATCTAAAAAAATGTATTTCCACTGAAGGTATTCAGGTGTAGTTTCTTCTAATCTGCATAGAGTGCAGAGGTACATGGGCAGACGTGACGGCAGGTGAGATCAGGAGCCTCTGAGATGACTGACATACTCCTACATTTGACATGCACACTTGCTTCTAGTGTTGAGGACCTGACACGTGCGCTCTCAGCGACACCTGGTCTTACGGACACGTGCGCTCTCCTGGACACCCAGGTACATGCGCTTTCATGGATGACCCCCACCTAGCCAATGGGAACGCTACCATCGACCTCCAGGCCGTACCATCTGAGCCTTGGGAAGGGGGGGTAGGCTGGAACATCTGGCTTGGATCTGCAGCTTTGGAGGTTCTACGTGCGGCAGTTAGCCTGTTAACTTGTATTTATAAATAAATAAATAAGTAATTTTTATTTATTTTATATACTATTATTTTTTACTTATCAGGTTTTTGGAGTTACACCGAGTTTTTGGTGAATTGGGAGAAATGTCTGTTGGTATCTACAACTAACGTGTCTCCAGCGGCTTGAAGACAAATTGGGCCGGGGGGGGATCTGGACATGCCCGTGACAGGCCCACCATTGGTGTTGCCTGGGGTGGGGGCTAGCAGAGGGAGGCGGCTGATTGGATGATGTAGCGCCCTCCCTGTGATCAAGGGTAGCGCACCACAGGCTTAATATTGATGGCAGACACACATCCTCTCCAGAGTTTAATTATAGATAGAGACAGAGAGAGAGAGAGAGAGATATTTGAAAGGGATTTGTCTGTTTTATTGCTCACCTGGAATTGTGCAGATAATCAAAACAGATTGACACCTGTAATCACCATGGGGTGTGTGTGTGTGTGTGAGAGAGAGAGAAAGAGAGGGACAGAAGTGTATCCAGGTTGTAGAGACACAGGCTGGCCATGTGTTGGTTTTACAGGGGTCTGTGTGGGCTGTGGGGTCTCTGGAGCTAACGCAGGTCGTGCGTGGTTCGGGGGTAGAGCATGTTCAGAGTCGGCTGGCATCTGCACCCATGCCCTCTGTGTGGGGGCTTTGTTGTGGAACCCATGCCCTCTGTGTGGGGGCTTTGTTGTGGAACCCATGCCCGCTGTGTGAAGGCTCTGTTGTGGAACCCATGCCCGCTGTGTGGGGGCTCTGTTCTGGCATCCATGCCTGCTGTGTGGGGCTCTGGCATCCACACCCATGCCTGCTGTGTGAGGCTCTGGTGTCCATACCCATGCCTACTGTGGTAGTGGGCAGTGGTAGCTCAGTGGTGAAGGTACTTGACTTGTAGTCAGAAGGTTGCTGGTTCAAGCCCCACCACTCCAAAGTTGCCCCTGAGCAAGGCTCTTAACCCTCAATTGCTCAAGCTGTACTCACTCATAATTGTAAGTCACTTTGGATAAAAGCGTCAGCTAAATGTAAATGCTGTGTGAGGCTTTGGTGTCCATGCCTGTTGTGTGGGGGCTCTGTTCTGTCATCATGCACTATGTTGCTGCTTGCGACTTGTTTGATGAACGTGTCAGTTTTGTGTTTTTCTTTTGTATGTCACTCTTCCCTCTGTGTGTGTGTGTGTGTGTGTGAGAGGTCCCTGTGTTGGGCTCTCACCATTAGATTCTCATGTTGAAATGTTGTACACGTCTGTTTTTGAAGTCTGCTGGTGGGGTCTGTGCTGGCCAGCTGTAGTCAGCTCCTTGTAGGGAGGCACACCTCGTGCTCCTCATGCTGGGTTCCTGGGCTCCTGTGCTCCTCATGCTGGGCTCCTGCGCTCCTCACACTCCTGTGCTTCTGTGCTGGGCTCCCGCGTTCCCCTGCTAACTGCCCATCTGAAGCTCCTTTTATCTGGACACAGATGCCTCTCTTCACACACTGCTAGAGTCGAGGTGCCACTGTAAGGACCTGGTAACACATGCTGGGTTTTACACTGCGTTTGTATGACCTTGGATACATGTATTATGGTTTGATTCGGGACCTGGAGATCTCTTCCTAAGGTGTGTGTGTGTGTGTGTGTGTGTGTGTGTGTGTGTGTGTGTGTGTGTGTGTGTACTAATTACCCTTCCTTATCCCATGGTGCACCAGTGGTACCTTGTTTGAGTAGTGGTTAACCCATATGGTTAACTCATGTCCCTGAGTGCTAGTGAATTGCTTTCAGAGGACAAACAAAAACATGTCAGGACACGAGACACAAGTAGACAGGACACTGTCTCATTTCTTATGTGTCCTAAGGTGTAAAGATACACACACCAACCATCCCGTAACTTTTCACCTTTGGCCAGTGTCTGAGTACAGGGCCGCTATTGGCTGGAACACTGATATGGCGGGTGTATAGTAAGCAGGTGTTGATCAGGTACAGCAGAGTTAATGCTGCTTAAACTCTCAGTCAGCAGTGGTACTGTGGTCAGTGGACATGTGGTCAGTGGTTCTGTGGTGAGTGGTTGTGTGGTGGTCAGTGGTTGCATGGTCAGTGGTTCTGTAGTAAGAGGTCGTGTGGTCAGTGGTCGTGTGATCAGTGGTCCTGTGGTTTCTAAAGAATGGCTGGCGCTTACGCATCACGTTAGGTAAGCACACACTCAGACGTCTCTGTCATGTTACTTAAATCTGGTGAGATTATTTACCAAGTCTTTGACCCCACCATGTGACCTTGTCAGCCAATCCAGAACAAAATCCTAGCCAAGATCAGTATGATTGGTGGGGGAGCCTGATGACCTTCCACGACCACTTGGCCAAACAGCCAATATTGCACAAGTCCTTCGCATATATTATTATTATTATTATAATTTTAACCACTCTATGATTGTCTCCGCTGCTGAAGAGAAGGATATTATTGGCTGCCATGGTAACCCAGCCTCTCAAATCAACCGAGGAAGTGTGACACAAACGCATTTTGAAGATTTCCCCTGCCAGACTCGACCTCCGCCTGCACTGATTGTCGGGTTGCGGGAGATTTGTGTGGGAGGCTCGGGGAGGTGGAGGAGGGTGGAGGATGTCCTCTGTAGAGGACTTGTTTGGAGCGGAGATGGTCCCCCACCCTGGAATGAGCTCGGCGGAACATGTGCCATTAGGCTCAGTTCCTCCCAAGCTGACAATCACGTCAGGACAAGGAGGGCTCGTGTGTGTGTGTGTGTGTGTGTGTGTGTGTGTCATGTCTGTCGTGTCTGGATGTGTGTGTATGTGTGTGTGTGTGTCGTGTCATTCACTGACTGTCTCGGTCTGTGTAGCTATTTTTATTGGTCTAGTCCAGCTCTAACATGAGACTGACGAAACGCACACACACACACACGACAGCCTCCAAGCATTTCTTAAGCACAGCGAGATGAAGAAACCCCTCCTCTTCCTCTGCCGTGACCCCTCTTCATCCTCATCTTCCTCCCTGTCTCTTCTTCTTCCTCCATGGCGACAGGCACCAGCCTTGCGCCCCTCAGCCGTGAAATTGCTGTGTGTCGTGAGCCGGGGGGGTCTCTGCCCAGCCGGACGCTGCCCGGGGGTGGGCAGGACTGGGCGTGGTCTCCAGGTATGGGCGGGGCTAGCAGCTACCTGCAAATATGCCCACCTGCAGACTCCGCCCCCGCCACACGTCATTTTACTCCTTCTTCCTCTCTCTTTTTCTTTTTCTTTCTTTCTTTCTTTCTTCTTAGTTTTAAAATCACTTCTTTCACACCCGTCTGTCCACATCTGTGCCACTATTTAATAGACATGTTTCTTTTTTCCTTTTTTAAAACTTGAGATTTTCTTGTCGAGCTTCTGTATCCCACCCCAAAACTCCGGCACGCCTGGAAATGTCACATGTCGGCATTTTGCCGTCGGGAGCGGGCGGCGGGGTTCATCCATCCGCGTTAGGGTGCCATCCGTCATTCTGAAAGGGCCACGCGGAGCCCCAGAACCAGGGAGAGGGAGGAGGAACACCGCGGCAAAGGTTAGCGGCTTGGGTTCCTGCACTTCAGCGGGGAGTCAGAACGCCGAGTCAATATCCACCAGCCGGAATGGGGGAATGGTGCAGAGATCCAACGATAAATCACAATACCCACACACACATGCATACGCCACAGGACACAGATACACATGCACAAACGCCACAGTGCACAGACACACGCACATCATGCACCACCCATCAAAACACACACAAACTCATCACACACACCTCCTCGCCACAACACACCACGCGCGCGCGCGCGCACACACACAGAGACAGCTGTGTTCATAAATAATGATTGCGCAGGGAGGAAACTTTGTTGTCTAAAAGTTGCGCTGCGCGTCTCCGCTGCCTCCAGTCCTAGAGCGATGCGGCAGCCGGGAGAAGTGCACGTGTGACACCCGCGATAGACGACTCCAGACCTCGCTCAGCCCTGTGAGGGCGTCGCCGTGGCGAACCGATAAGTGCGCTTCTGCCATATTTATTTGTTTGTTTTTTTCCTCCGGCCTTATCTGTAAACATCATGTAAACAAAGCTCGGCGAGGCGGACGGCGGAAGGTCGACCCGCGCCACGGCAGGAATTGCGTGTGCGCCAAGGGCAAACGTGCGCGGCGGGTGGGGGGGGGTTCAGTTGTCTGCCAACCCGTGATATCACTCCACTTGCATCCTTCTCTGGAACACCCCCAAACAGAAAATCGATCATGTGATTGAATCCCTCTTTTGAAAAGCTTGTTGGAGAGAGATTTGTGCATCGGGGGAGGAGTTGAGACGGACAGGTGGGGTGGGGGGGGGGCATTGTTGTATCAATATATTCATTTCTGTCATTAATTTTCCTGTGAGCAAACGCAAGGCATCAACTGGGCACTAAGACCCTTCAGCCAAGTGTGTGTGTGTGTGTGTGTGTGTGTGTGTGTGTTGTATACTACTGCTGCACCATTGTGTCCAAGTCCCTGGGGTTAGGAAGGGCAGTGGCTCCCCCTATCTGCTGCGCAGCAGTCTACCAGTCTTCTTCAGTTAGAAACTCATTCCTCTTGTCCCAACGTGCTCGCCGTAGGCTGGAGTCTCCGACGAGGACGCTGACGCTGGAGGCTCCCAAGGGGGTGGAGGTGAACGCAGGCGTGGGGGAGTTCCGCGTGTCCTGCAGGAAAGACCTCACCCTGGAGTCCTCGGAGGGAGAGGTGAGCACCCGCCCAGACGCCCAAACACCACATATAAACGTCCTCATAATCGTGTTTGGTTTCCACAGACATTTGTGCCCTGCTACACCTGACAAGTTAAATGACCTTAAATGGTTTGAAGAAACCGATTAAGTTTAATAACTCAAAGACAAAGAAAGGGATAAAAATCGAAACAAATGTGTGTACGGAAACACGTACGGGAGGCAAACCAATCACAGAACCAGACGCGCGTGAAGGGGTAGACTGGAGGAGACGACCCCACCCACATATGCAAATGAGCCATGCTATAAGACAATAGCTGGGTGGCTACACTGCGGAAAAAGCGCTTTCAGACATCACGTGATTTCAGTAATAGAGCTCGTGGAGTTTTCTCAAACCTGGCATACAGGTGTAAATTTCCAGGTTTTTGATTACTAGGTAACTTGTGAAGCCAAAGGTCCCTCCATTTTCGATAAAGGACTTAACACACACTGATATTAGTTCTCAGATTACGTTTTTTTCTACCCTATTATGTAAAGCGAGTCTGTTTGATTGTGTGGTAAAGCACTGACACATAACGTACTTCCAGAACATCACGGTTCAGCACTGCACTTGTGCACAGACAGCAAACGTCTCAGTGCCCAACACCTTCATGAATAAACCATTATAACACCTACGCCTGCAGATACACACTACAGACAACATGGATTAATAATGCAGGAAAGCCAAACGTGAATAACATTGAAAAACAATTCCGTTACTAGACTGTACGTTTAGAATATGTTGTTGTTGTTGTTGTTGTTGTTTTTGTTGTTGTTATTTTTGTAATGGCCCACAAATTGTAATTTAGTGAATACATTTGAATATATTCACCTTTGCTCAAAGACATTGCAATGATTACTTTTACTCAAAAGTTATTACAACAATCCCCTCTGATTTAGTGTTCATTTAATATCTTCAGTCCAACATTTTGTATTTTGTCAGTTTGCTTATTTTATTGAGATGCACTATGTGTATATATGTAATTCTCACTTCACATGTGTAAACTCTCATCGGAGCTAGCTCTCCACACGTGATTAGCGCTTTCCTCTATTCTCAGCTAGCGGTCTCAGTAAGTGATATCATCTGCGCGGCTAACGTTCTCATCTTAACGGGCCTGTCGCGATTAGCGCTCTTCTCTGAGCTTGTTTAGCGCTCACAGTTAGCGCCCTCGTCCGCGACGTTCGGCTGTCCCGCGACAGGCTCGGACCCAGGCAGTGCCGCGAGTCACGCACGGCTAACGCTAACAGTTCATTACCGGCAGGCAGACGGGTCAAACGGGTCCCCCTTTGTTGGGACCTGGGCTCAGGGATGATCGTTGGCTCTCAGTTGAGCCGTTAGCATGCCGGAGAAGGCGCGGCTGGAGGGGACGCAGGCTTATCTCGCATCATGGAGAGTTAGCGCACAGCCGCCTGACAGCTAGTTTACATGGTCATAGCTGCACAGATTAAAGCCATATCAGCACAAGCCAGACCAGATCTGTGCGTACTCTCATTCATACTCCCTCTGGTTCTTTTTTCCATTCTCCGTTTCAAGATTATAATTCAAAATGGGTGTGGGCTCGAGGGCAGGACAGAGGGCAGGATAGAGGGTGGGATAGAAGGAGGGATAGAGGGTGGGATAGAGAATGGGATAGAGAGGGATGGAGGGCAGGATAAAGGAAGGGACAGAAGGAGGGATAGAGGGTGGGATAGAGAGGGATGGAGGGCAGGATAGAGGGTGGGATAGAGAGGGATGGAGGGAGGGATAGAGAGCAATGGAGGGAGGGTGGGACAGAAGGAGGGATAGAGAGGGATGGAGGGCAGGATAGAGGGTGGGATAGAGAGGGATGGAAGGCAAGACAGAAGGAGGGATAGAGAGTGGGATAGAGAGGGATGGAGGGCAGGATAGAGGGAGGGAGAGACAGCAGGATAGAGGGTGGGATCAGTGTGTAAGAAAGAGCAGGATCTCATAGCTTCGATTGGGGTATTGGGGGGATTGGGGAAAACTGTTAGAAAGGCATCGACTCCTCTGACCCTTCTGACCTCTCCAGGCTGCTGCTGGAGAACACCTGACCTGGGCACAGCAGGGACGCAAGGTGTGAAGGCTCCAGCTGGCAGACGGGTGTGCTGGCTGCACCCAGATGAGCTGGTGGCTTGGGCTGGGGTTGGACTAGGATTGGACTGGGGTTGGATTGTGGTTGGGCTGGGGTTGAGCTGGGGTTGAGCTGTGACTGGATTGTGGTTGGGCTGGGGTTGGACTGCCAAATCCCTCCCAGTAATTTAGACACATTTACACCATCCAGAGGGCAGGTCAAACTCTCTCTCTCTCTCTCTCTCTCTCTCTCTCTCTCTCTCTCTCTCTCTCTCTCTCTCTCTCTCTCTCTCTCACACACACTTTCTTGTGTAGATTAGTATTGCCATGGTTTTCTCTCAGTTCAGCCCTTTTTTTCCTCATTCTCTGCACCTCCCCTCTCTTTCCCTCTCTCCTCCCCCTCTCTCTCTTTCCCTCTCTCCTCCCCCTCTCTCTCTTTCCCTCTCTCCTCCCCCTCTCTCTCTTTCCCTCTTTCCTCCCTCTCTCTCTTTTCTTTCTGTTCTCCTCCTCACTCTCTCGCTTTAGCAACTCTCTTTAGCCCAGACTATTTAATTAACTTCCAGGAGTCTGAGCAATACATCACGCCTCCCTGTCAGCACCACATAAAAAGGAGCTTTCTCTCTCTCTCTCTCTCTCTCTCTCTCTCTCTCTCTCTCTCTCTCTATTTCTCTCTCTCTCTCTCTCTCTCCCTCTCTCTCTCTCTCCCTCTTTCTCTCTCTCTCTCTCTCTCTCTCTCTCTCTCTCTCTCTCTCTCTCTCTTTCTCTTTCCCTCTGTCTCTGTTTTTTTCCAGCTGCTAGGATAGCAGGCAGTCCCAGAGAGCTGAACAGATATGGTAGAGCAGTCAGTGAGAATCGGGCGATAAAACGATAGCCATATGTATCGTGATATCCGCCTCAGCAGTAACAACAGGAAAACCGTTTGTTAGTTTCACTTAAAAGCATTAAATGCAAATTGCCAGGAGAGCATGTGATGAATATGTGTGATGTCCGAGCAAACCATTGACACGCTCCCTCCATGGCTCATAAACAACCCATCATATTCCTCGATAACGCAGTGACCCGCAAACAGCCAATCATTTAACAGGTGCACCGTCCACATGTGACAGAACGACAGAAACAGTGAGGCATGAGAAACAGAGTACAGACGATGAGGGCAGTTCAGCTCAGGTGGGGCAGCTCTGTTTAAGTCTGACAGACATAAAGAATGCGAATACAACAAAGGTTTTTGATCACGTGGGCTGCTTCCACCCTTTGGAACTTCATCTCAAGAACCAACCCACAGGATGGAGAGCTACTCAATATCAACACCTACACAACAGCAATAACACGCAGTAGCTGAGGGTATGCTACTCAAGAAAACACAAAAAAAGCCTGGCTCCGGAAAACTTTTCATTCTGGTTCTAGAAAGCTTCTCGGCATGGTTGAAACATTTGGCTCCAGAAAGCTTCACCCTGGTCCACCTTGCTTTGCCGTTTTGGGCCACAAGCACTCATGCTGGGGAAGCAGATCCAGAGTGCGGGGAATCTAGAAACAGAACTCCCGCTCCCTCTGACATCCGGTCGAGTTGCACTCAATGGTCGAGCACCATAGGTGACGACGTGGGGCCTAAAGAGAAAGTGTTTGCCAGAGCGCTGCACGAGGGAACCGGTCACCGGTCGTGACTGATATACCTGTCTCACGGGGTCTGAATGAAAACACCCAGGTGTGCAGCACTGCAGACAGTGGCATGAACACGGCGAACGCTTCACTCAACGCCTGCACTCGGCTGCCGTGTCGGGGCTGCCAGTTACATGCAGATACCGGTGAGTAGTTTTGGCTTTTAGCAGTTCCAAAGTCAGCCACAGTCTCTTGGTTTGTGTTGGCGGCTGGAATAATAAGAATATTTTCAAAGTCATTTAGAAAAGCACAATTGAGACAAACACGCAACAAACGTGCGAGTCTAATCATAAAAGCATATAAAATCTAATCATAAAACTGGAATGTTAAAAGAATATTGATTTCTCTTAACATTCATTTAACATTAATTAACATTAATTCTTCAAATACAACCCATGGGTATTATATTAAATGATGACATGAAGTGGCTATTATTTCAGAGTTACTTGTATATTTTACTTTTACGTTTTTTGCAGTGATTTCTAGTTTAAGATGGATCTTTTTATGATTGCTTGCACTGGTTATGTCTTCTCTCTATTCAGACACAGCTGGGCGAGACAGAAAAGGCTTGTTGGTTCGTGTAAGAATGTGCTGGCCACAATTTCACATTCAACACCTCGACCTTCCCGACAACCTGCTTGTCACCGAGATGGCGGGGCAGGCTGCAGGAATGGCCTGTCTTCAGACAGAAAGCCCTGGAAGGACATCGATGTCCTAGAGTCAACTCAGCGAGCGCGACGTCCCCTGCTGGTGTCCATGGGAAGTGGTACACCATGACGTCATGCGTGAAGCCCATCCTACAGCTGTTCAGCTCAAAGTTCCTGAATGTTTGGGAACGGCATATTCAACTCAGAGGTCAAGACCGGAAAAAAACAATACGCCTTGATGAAGAATATGCACACGTCGGGTCTCCGACGACCTGCTGGACATAGCTGCCTCAGCCAGGCCCCCACTTACATTACGTTTATGGCACTCGGCAGACCCTCCTGACCAAACTGACTCGCAAAGTCCTAGATTTAAGGCTCAGTATATCAAGACAGACGAGGCGGAAGCCATTAAAGCAAGGGCATCGTCCGCAAGGACGCACGACAGCAGACGAAGGCCAGACCCGGGCGGGCGCCAAAGGAGTCGGTTCAGGAGGAGGAGCTACCCTTCCTCTGTCGCTGGGGTAAATCCGCGGGTGCAGCCGGGAAGCAACCTGGTGGCTCCTAGTGCACACAGTGAGGCACGAGGAACCCCCTCTGGAAGGTCCGTCAGCACAAGGGGGTCGTCACACGCGCCAGGCCAGCGTTACAGACCACAGACGGGAAGCATCTTCTCATCCTCACTTACAGTTTGAAATGAACCCACGTAAGACTGAAAAGTGTTTGACTTTTTTTTTTTCTTTTTTTTTCTTCTTTTTTTTTAAAGTTTGGTGTTCTTGGGAGTTATTCACCTTTAATATGGTTTATTACTTATTGATGTGAGGTCGCCATACCTCAACACGGAATTTTGTATGTTTACGTTATAGTTTACATTTCACATCATTTTGTTTACTGAGTTTTTGAGGGTCTTGTAACAAACATTATATCATTGAGAGGTTACGTTGATCTACCTCAAAGCTCAGAGTTCACTACACATATTACAGAGCACTTTGCTGGCTAAGTTCAAGAGTTTCTCTAATGTGTGTTTTATCACACCTTATTGATGTTAGCTTAGTTTACCTTAAAGTCAAATTTACTTTCTTTCTGTATTTAATGTGTATCAAGGGGAGATCAATGCTTTAACCTTATTTATTTTTATTTATTTGTGTAAACTTTGTGTGCTTTTCA
>NC_137501.1:13102500-13147500 GCF_041902795.1 Electrophorus electricus | reverse complement strand
CACAGAATGGCTTTTTTTTTTAAACACACACACACACACACACACACACACACACACACACACCTCTGCTGAGTTTGAATGGAGTGTTCTATTATCATATATACAGCATAATGACACTATGGTTTGATTTTGCAGGATAAACCCCGGGCCAGTATTTGTGTGTGTGTGTGTGTGTGTAACCACTCTTATTCTACCTTCTGTCTCGTCACTCTCCTCTCCTCCCCTCCTCCCAGATCTTCCTCAACGCCAACTCCATCCGTCTGGGCGGTCTTCCTCACGGCAGCGTGGACCCCCTCCTCACACCAGGCACCAGCTACACCAAGCAGACTGTGTATGAAGTGTGCGCCTGCCCCAGCGGCAAGCTCTACCTGTCCCCGGCTGAGAGCGCCTCCACCTGCCAGACCACCAACAGCGTGTGTCTGTGGAGCTGAGAGGAGCGGGCGGGCCCGCCGCCGCCGCCCCACACCAGAAAGGCCTTCCTCCTCCCCTCCTCCTCCTCCTCCTCCTTCTCCTCCTCCGTCTGTAAGGCGCGTCTCATCCTAAACGAACCAGATCTGCCATTCCATCCTCGGTGCAGCTCATCTGTCCGTCTGTCTGCGCGTTTCCATCCGCCTGTCTGTCCGGTCAGGCCGCGGTTGTGTGGCACTTGTCATCCGTTCGCCCGTTCTGTTGAGTGGTTGTCCCATCTCGACTCGTTTTCATGCGTTCGTTCCGTCTTCCCTGGCGTCCTCTCTTCCTGGGACCCCTCCTCCAGCCCCGCCTCCCTCGCAGAAATCAGGAATCGGAATAACTCGGCTCGATCGAAGCCAAATCTTCCCAATCTGGAAATGGAGCAAAAACTTTTTTCTTCCTTTTTTTTTTGGTATTCTGAGTTTTGTACGAGTCTCTGAACCATTGGACATACGCAAACATTTGCCATGGGACTCGAGCAGGCTAACAAAAATGAGCACACACACACACACACACACACACACACACACACACACATACACGCACACACGTGGCAAGTTAGCAAGCTATCGAGCGAGTGTGTGTGTTTTCTAAAGAACACAGGTGCCTTTGCCTGTGGCGGTACAGCACACGTTCACTGGCCACCCCAAACCCCGCCCACTCTCTCCTCCCTTAACCCCGCCCCCTTCCCCACCCAAACCCCGCCCACGATCCCCTCCCTTAACCCCTAACCCTCTCCCTGCTCACTCCCCTCACCCGCTGGAGCAGCAGAATGGAATACTAATGCTGACTCACCCTGCTCTCCACATTTGAAAACAACAGTCACAACAGGAACAAGAGACAAGTGTCGTCCACATCCTGTCCCCTGTCTCCCTCCCATCCTTTTGGATGTTTCTGTTTTGGAAAGAAAAAAAAAAAGCACAAGATTATGCCATGTATATAACAAAATCAATAAATAATAATTAAAACAGGAAGATTATTTTAAACAGTTTTGTATCCAAGAATGGTTGATAAATGCATTGTGTTTTCTACGGCGTTTTCCCACACCGTGCCGTGTGTACCTTGTGAAGTGCTTTGGAATTGAAAGATGTTTGAAACAGTAACATTTGTACGCCTGCCTAGTATCAACAGACCAAAACCTTTTGTGTTTATAAACTGAGTGGATTTGTAGGACTGATTTCCCTGTGTAGGACTGAATTTTGGAGTGCACCGTGGTTCGTACTGTAAAAACTGTATGCACTGGGAAAAAAAAGAATAATTTATGTTTTATTATAATTGCACTTTTATCTCAGTTAATATTGATTGCTTTTGGGGGAAAAATCAAAGAGGCTCATTTTTATTGAGGAATAATTCATTACTTGTTGATGCAACATTTTCACTTTTCCTTCATGCCACAGAAAAAAAACAAATTATATTTGTAAAGGAAAGCACAGATCATTTTGAGTGTAACCCAAGCATCTGACCCAGTAACTTCCAACTTACCAGTTAGTACGTTTATCAGTTATTAAATTGGTAACTGACCACAGTTATGATGAATTGTTGATATTTTCCATCATACTGAGGTGATGTGGCCTAAGATGCATTTCTTTATGCAATAATAATCTTTTTGAAAACACTACGTACTCCAGCTTGACTGCAGCCTGCCTGTGTGACCTTACTGATCAGCCTCTGCATGGTTCTGAACACAGTTACTGTGGTCTTCATGTTGCCCTGTGTCTTACCCATGAAGAAGACCGTGACTGGTGCATCCATGTTAGGGAAGTAGCTGTGATTGGTGCATCCATGTTCGTGAATTAGCTGTGATTGGTGCATCCATGTTCCTGAAGAAACCGTGATTGGTGCAGCCATGTTCGTGAATTAGCTGTGATTGGTGCATCTATGTTCCTGAAGAAGCTGTGATTGGTTCATCCATGTTCCTGAAGAAGCCATGATTGGTGCATTCATGCTGTTTGTCTGTTGCTAATCACACCCCTCAGCTCGGTCACCTGAGGAGATATTTCGAGAGCTGTTTCTCATAATTACTGCTCACGATCCGTAGAAAACTAAGGCTTCATAATCACAGCCCAGGCCCTGTGTGGGATGTGGCCAATTTAAGCTGGTTAAGGGTAGTGCAGTGAAGCAAACAAGGCGAACACGTTAAGAACATGTTCCAGTCACGTCAGTGCTATGACAACGATGTAAGTGGTTCCTGTACCGCTGCCCTGCTAGAGAACAGATGTATCCCATTACCCTCCATCTCCCCAGAGAGAAGCATCTTTCTGCTATATAAAAAGACATTTCAGAAGCCATAATAAGAAGAAATTTCAGATCATTATCAGCTGCTAAGAGTGGGTCTTGGGATGAGAGGCATGGTTTTGGATACCACTGTACCCACAGAGTCTCGGCGGAGGACGGACCACTGCAAGGGGTGTGTGTGTGTGTGCATGCATGCGGGTGAGTGTGAATGTGTGTGTGTGTTCGTTTTCTTCCCCTCACTGCCCTCCCTGCTTTTCTGGATTCAGATTCCCGCTCCCTGGCTTCAACACACACCCTGGAATGACGACGGACGCCCCTCATGTTCTAGAGATTTTTCCCACCATGTAGACAAGATCCGGCCGAGGACCGCAGGGTGCTCGTGTGTTATAATGAGCACAGATGCCCTGCACTTCGGATACACTCTTCATGTTTGGAATTCTGGCCTGCTGCCGTGTTACAATCACAGGGCTTTCAGATGCTGGAATTCCACTAACCACTAGCTAGGCCACTGGATAGGGAATCTGTTTGTTTTTTGTCCTGGTGTCCATTGAGGAGAAGCTCATAGGTTTGGATTCCAGCCTGTAATTCCTTATAGAGGATGTGATCCTAGCTACACCAGTTTAAGGTGGAAAGCTCTGCATGATCCCTGTACATGGGCAGACAATCATTTTAAGGTGGTCTGTATACCTGTAAATGGGCAGACAATCATTTTAAGGTGGACTGTATACCTGTAAATGGGCAGACAATCATTTTCAGGTGGTCTGTATACTTGTAAAAGGGGAAACGATCATTTTAAGGTGGTCTGTATAACTATAAATGGGCAGACAATCATTTTAAGGTGGTCTGTATACCT
The DNA here is from genome assembly GCF_041902795.1 of Electrophorus electricus. Classification (NCBI taxonomy): domain Eukaryota; kingdom Metazoa; phylum Chordata; class Actinopteri; order Gymnotiformes; family Gymnotidae; genus Electrophorus; species Electrophorus electricus. The sequence continues at coordinate 13,143,962 of NC_137501.1, read as the reverse complement.
GTAAATGGGCAGACAATCATTTTAAGGTAATTCTGTTATAAGCCAAGCTCTCTGTTATGCTTCTTTTACCGATTTAACCCCCCCTTTTCCCAACAGCATTGAGTATATTTCTGCAGTGTTGCCCTTTAGCAGAGCATGTACTTTGTGTTCGCTGGGAGTCGTAGTCCGAAGGAGAGAAGGAGGACTACAACAAGGAGGATTTTTGGAAGGTCGGGGGAGGCGCCGGATGCGCATGGCATTTGTCCAGTGGTGATGTGCTGATGGACCTCCCCGTTTGTCCTAAAGAAGAGGTCACGTTCAGGAAAGTGCTGGAACATTCCTCAGATTTGGAGATGTTTCCCGACACAGAGCACCTCTCTGCTTTTGCGGGTACAGTCCGAGGAGAGCAGCCCAGAGTCATGCTGGCTTCTCTGCTGGGCTCCTGGGTGTGTGCTGGAGAGACAATGTGCCCCTCAATGTCCTTTAGCAAGGATAAGTTAGTAATGAGAAGGAGGACTAGATGTCCCACAGTGCTGTTATATTACAACCATGGTGTTTAACAGCCTTGGAGAACATCTGTGTTGTAGGACGTGTGGTGATACAGGAGTGAGTAGTATCTCACTAACCAACACAGAAGAGTGGTGAGACAGGAGTGTCTCACTAGCCACCACAGAAGAGTGGTAAAACAGGAGTGAGTAGTGTCTCACTAACCACCACAGAAGAGTGGTGAGACAAGAGTGTCTCACTAGCCACCACAGAAGAGTGGTGAGACAGGAGTGTCTCACTAGCCACCACAGAAGAGTGGTGAGACAGGAGTGAGTAGCGTCTCTCTAACCACCACTGAAGAGTGGTAAAACAGGAGTGAGTAGTGTCTCACAAACCACCACAGAAGAGCGGTGAGACAGGAGTGAGTAGCGTCTCTCTAACCACCACTGAAGAGTGGTAAAACAGGAGTGAGTAGTGTCTCACAAACCACCACAGAAGAGCAGTGAGACAGGCGTGAGTAGCGTCTCACTAACCACCATGCGCGGCCAATCAGAAAACAGCGCCGATGTTCCCAGCTTCGGTGTTAAGCGGACTCGGTTTTCTGGGTCAGGGGAGATGCATAATGACCATGGCACACGAGTGCGTGCATCCAGACTAAACCCGATTACTGGTGCAGTCACCCGGAAGCAACATGTCCTCCTGACGTCCGCTACGTCTCCCCGTTCCCCCACGGCGAGCGTTTAGTTAGCACGGTCTAATGTAATTCCCCCTGATGGATGGGGCTGTACAGCCACGCCGCTCTGCACGTCTCCCAATGGCGCCAGCCCGGCGTTCCCAGTTATCCGTGTTTATCTGGCCGCTAAAGCGCTCGCCCACGGAGACGAAAGAAACTTCGCCGTGTTGGAAATGAGGAGAAATGCTACGAAATACATGAGGATGACATAAAGCACAAACACACACACATACACACACAAATATATGTTTTTGTTTTTTCTACACAACAACAGCGCTAACCTGTTTAATAACAATGTTACTTCTTTTGTTTCAGTTTTAAGTGTAGAGAATTCTTCCTTTGGTAGATGAAGTTTTTTGGTTGGTTTGTTAAAATATAACAGGACGTTATAGACACAGCTTATGGACAAAAGTATCGGGACACACCTATTAATCCTTGAATTTAGGTATTACATTCAGTTCCTCTGCCACAGGTGTATAGGGCACGTAGCCATGCCGTCTGCCCGGTCACTGTGTTCACTTATGCCGTGTGGTTCCGTAACATCGTGTGGATGTTGAAACAAGTCTGTTTATGAAGTTTCTTCCCTACTAGATATTCCATGGCCAACTGCGAGTGGTTTTATTGAAAAATGGAACAACTCAGTCGTAAAGTGACAGACCATGTAGAGTAAAAACCTCTTCTGGCATTAACATCAGAACAGAAACTGCGCTGGGAGGTTCACGTCGTGGGATTCCACAACCGAACAGCTGCACGCCAGACTCACAACGCCGAGCGTGGCACGGGGCGTTGTAAGGCACGCCGCCCGCTGGACTCCAGAGCTGTGGAGACTTGTCCTATGGAGTGACAAACCACACTTCTCTACCTGGAAGTCTGATGGACCGGTCTGGGTTTGGGGAACACCAGGCGAACATTCCCTGCCTGACTGCACTGTGCCGGCTGTAAAGGTCAGCGGTGGAGGTCATTCAGTGGGGTCATTTTTCAGGGGTCGATCTGGGGAACGCCATTGGCTGTTCCCACATGACCGATCCCCGGTGCACGAAACGAGGTCCACAACGACGTGGCTGGGTGAGTTTAGTGTGGAAGAACTTGACCTCAACCCCATCAGACACCTTTGGGATGAACTAGAACGCGGACTGTGAGTCAGACCCTCTCATCCAGCGTCAGCGACTCACAAACGCTCTTCCAGATGAATGGACACGGGTTCCACAGACACGATCCATGGTCTTGTGGAAATCCTTCCCAGAGAATTGGAAGAGCATTTTGTATATATATGTGTGTGTGTGTGTGTGTGTGTGTGTGTGTGTGTGTGTGTGTGTGTGTGTGTGTATATATATATATATATATATATATATATATATATATATATATATATATATATATATACATATATATATGTATGTATGTATGTGTATGTCTGTGTGTGTGTGTGTGTGTGTGTGTGTGTGTTAGAATGATGGACCAGTCCCAGCTAATTGACTAGTAACATGATGCTTTCAAAACATTATTCCATGTGTCCTGTGTCTGGTGGAAACTCTTCACAGGACACGTGTCCTGGTGACCGAGTGCATGAGCGCACCCCCTTCAGGTGACGACGGGAACACGTCTGGAATGGCAGCTTGTTCGCTCCTTGGCGTTCTCCTCGGAGACGCTGGCCGCACGCCACGCCTAACTGCTGTCGCGTCTGTCCCGGGGGCGTGTGGTGGAGGCGTCATGCGAGTCATGTCGCGTTTGTCAGCTCCTCCACCGTGTCCCGTCGTGCCGATAATTCCTCAGACGAGATCGCATTACGTCGGTGGTAATTAGGTCAACGAGATATTGGAGCCTCCGTCAAACATCAGCTCAGCTAGGGTCCTCCCTGCGCAGGCCGGGATCAGTTTGGGGAAGGGGGAGTTGAAGGAGGGAATATGTGTGTGTGTGTGTGTGTGTGTGTGTGTGCGTGTGTGTGTGTGTGTGTGTATGTGTGTGCGTGCGCGTTTGTGTGTATGCATGTGCGAATACGTGCGTGTGTGTGTTTTGTGTATGAGTGAGTGTGTATGCATTTGCCTACGTGCGTGTGCGTGTGTGTACTGGAGCAGTACCACTGTGCTGCTGACGTGTGCTCCTGGACAACCCTGGTGGTGTGGGAGCTTCTCCCCTCATACCTTCTTTACCTTTTCCTTGTTTTCCTGTTTGTTTAGGGGTTTTTTTTTTGTTTGTTTTTGTCTTATGTCGGCGTTTTTCTCTCGTGTGTCTCATGCGGTCGACGTCACGGCGACGGGTGCCACCCACCATGCTGATGCCCCTGGCAGACCTGCTCACAACTGTACCATAGACACACACACACACACGAACACCCTAGAGAGCAAAACAGCCTGCTGGCCCATTACATGGGAATTACATGAAGATTAAACTGCTAATCAAGAGAGATTTTATGATGGTTGATAATCGCACTCCATTGCAGACTATGGCAGTTAAAATATGGTTATTGGACATGAGTCTCTGAATATTCACTGGTAATATACAGATGTGCCTTATATGTTTTTATGTGTTATATTTTCTATATTAAACCACACTAGCTGGCTGAATTGATGTTCGTGATTGGGGCTGTAGTCTTAGCTCAGAGCAATCGGACTGCTTTGTTCAGACCTCTGACCAAGCACGCCCAAATCCAGCGTGTGGAATGCTATTGGAGGTTGCTAGACGACGATCACTGCATTTTAATTGGAAGGCCTGGTACCCAGCTTTGCCCCAGCCCAGCATGTTTCTGCCAGGGCCACAACCCTGCTCGTTTCAGTCCCAGAGAAACGCCACGTGCTTTTGGGTTTGTTTGGTTTTGGTTTTGGGTTGTTTTTTTTTCCCCTGCTCAAACACCCTAGATCCCTCACAGCATGTAATTATCAAGGCCAAGTCAGGTGTGTTAGCCCCAGAGTGTGCTCCGCAGGGCCGCGTTAGAACTCGAGTGATTATTCGCTACCTGATCTGGGACCAGTGCCCTCTGCATGTGCACTCAGGTTTGGAAGGATGTAAAATTGCCTATAAGTCAAATGTCCAGCCCTCATAAACACAGGCAACGGCTTGTGTTGACAGCTGATCTGGGACCAGTGTCCCCTGCGCCTGTTGGCACCGGGACATTGGTGAGAGGAAGCGTCTCGGTTGTGTCCTCTGTCCTCCCACTTCAGCATGCTGTCATTCTCAGCGCTTGTGTTGCGCTGATTGTGACATCACTTCCTGTTCCAATAGCGCCGGCACGTTGCTTCCTTTTTCTGCAGCTCGCAGCGGGTGCGTTGACTGGTCCCTGTTTATATGAATCCCATCTTATTAAATGCCGCGTGCGCTTGTCTCCGCTCTCCTTCCTCCGCCGCGTCGCAGAAGGTTTATTTCTCCATTTAATTACCGTAAGCTCGTCTCCGGCGGGAACACCCCGCGGGCCACCGCTCGTCAGGGACGGGCTCTTGACATTTCGCTCGTCTATTCGAATGTTTTCTCACTGTCTTTCCCCTCCAAACGAACGCTCCGAGGCACGTCTCGGAGACGCTCCGGTCTCTCACAGCCTCATTAGGCTGCCGATTAGCGGATAATTGCCTCGGCTAATCTGACTGCGGCCGCTAATGGGTCCCTGCCGCAGCGTCTGCGCGGCGCTCCCTCTCTCCACTGCCATCGGTCCTAGTCAGACTGGGAACACCGTCGGATGAGCCCCCTATGCGTTGTCACGGGAGATGCCCCCTTCCCCTCTTTGTGGGATTTAAAAAAATAAAAAAAACAAAGGGAACTCCAGCCCATTAGAGGGGCTGCACCCTCGAGCGCCAGACGGGGAGATCAGACGCTCACCCGGCGCCTGCAACACTCGCGCACACGCCGCCAGGGACATCCCCACGGCGCTTGTTGGGAGAAGGGACAGGCAACCTCCACTGAGTGTTTGTTCATGCTACAGAAAGCCTTTGGTCACAGCCTGAGGGGCTCGGCCTACCACTGGGGGAGGAGAACCGAGGTCTGTGTGTGTGTGTATGTGTGTGTGTGTGTGTGAGACGTGATTCCTTTTGTTACTAAGTGTGAGAAATTGAAATGCTGAGGAGCAGCGTTGTGGAAGAAAAGGAGACGAGAAGGTGGGAGTGTGGTGTTCCGAGCATGAACAGAGATGGTGTCAAATGCAGAATGACAGTGGATGAGGTTTATGAGGGAACAGAGTTAATCCACAATCCTAATCCAATATCCTAGCGGTGGTAATAATCCAGCGACCACGACAGGGAACAGGCACAGACAGCGACGAACCAGAAGACAGACATGGTAACGTAATCAGAAACGTAACGCAGGCTGATGAGACCTCGCAGACACAGTGAACACGAAGGGCTTAAATACAGGAACTAATGAGATACAGGTGATACAATAGCAGGGAATTAAACTAACTGTGGGGCGGAGCCAAAAGAAAACAAAACAAGGAAGCATGAGGAAACAAAACCAGGAAGTACCTAAACATCATAGCGCTACCGTGGGAACTGCGACGCCAGGGAGAGCTTGAAGCTCGTGAAGGACTGCACTGAAGGAGAGTTCCTACAGACCAGGGTTCAACGTCTAGATCTGATATCACCTCTAATGCAATAGTCATTTAAAACATAAATTATAATAAAGAAAAAAAACCCCACTAGATTCAGGTTGTCAAGGCCACAGAAACGCAGGCTGTTCTTTCCCACAAGGTCTTTCTCAGATGCTATCTTTCTGCCGAAATTTTCTTTCTCAAGCGGTGTCTCTCCTCTCCTACTGTAGTCTTTCTCAGGCGGTATCACTCCTCTCCTACTGTGGTCTTTCTCAGGTGGTATCTCTCTTACTGTGGTCTTTTTCAGGTGGTATCTCTCCTAGTGGTCTTTCTCAGCTGGTATCTCTCCTCTCCTAGTGTGGTCTTTCTCAGCCGGCATCGCTCCTCTCCTAGTCTGGTCTTTCTCAGCCGGTATCTCTCCTCTCCTAGTGTGGTCTTTCTCAGCTGGTATCTCTCCTCTCCTAGTGTGCTCTTTCTGCCAAAATGGTCTTTCTCAAGCGGTGTCTCTCCTCTCCTACTGTAGTCTTTCTCAGGCGGTATCGCTCCCCTCTTACTGTGGTCTTTTTCAGGTGGTACCTCTCCTCTCCTAGTGTGGTCTTTCTCAGCCGGTATCTCTCCTCTCCTGGTCTGGTCTTTCTCAGCCGGTATCTCTCCTCTCCTGGTCTGGTCTTTCTCAGCCGGTATCTCTCCTCTCCTGGTCTGGTCTTTCTCAGCTGGTATCGCTACTATTTCTCTCTCTTCCCTGAGTCACTCCTTATGACTCAATTATGTATTTTTCCCTCCAGCCAATCGACCCAGTTCAGAAGTTGTTTTTTCCTGAGCTTGAAGAGGACTTTAACACACACACACACACACAGCAACGAATGATTGAGAGCAGATTTCACCAACGACTAATTAAATCTATCGACCCCTGTGTCGAGTGAAACAACTGAGGGGGTGAATTATGAGTTCAAATCGTAACTCAGATTTCAGCAGTGGTAAACTGTAGTGTTCATGTGTATGAGTGTGTGTGCATGTGAGGGCTTGCTTTTTGTGTGTGTGCGCACGCATGTGGATGTGCATGTGTTTATCCGTGTGTGTGTGTGTGTGTGTGTGTGTGGACGTGTGCGTGCACATATGTGCGTGCGTGTGAGTGTGCTTATACATGCAGGTGAAGGTGGGTGGTTCAAATCAAATCCTGCAAGCTTTTCTTTCATCACCTGTTGCCGAGGGCGACTGACAAAGGCAGGGCAGGTTTGCTTATGTAGCACCTTCCCCACTGCCATCCCTCCAAGAGCTTCGCAAGGAAACAGATACAGGGGCATAAAAAGAATAGAGAAATATCATTACTAACCAATCAAAATAAAGATGATTCAAACGAGAAAGAAGGTGGTCAGACTGTCCCTGAGATCCAGCACCTCAGAGGGGTGACCGCAGAGATGGTCAAAACAAAGACTTGAGATTAAAACTCGGAAAAACTTCATTTAAGGAAGCAGAGAAGAAATAAAGGTACAGACGAGCTTCCTAAATGGACAACGGTGTGTCCTCTCGATCACTGACAGGACACCATTGAGAGAACACCGAGAGGACAACACCGAGAGGACAACACTCAGAGGACAACACCGAGAGGACAACACTGACAGGACATCACTCAGAGGACAACACCGAGAGGACAACACTGACAGGACATCACTCAGAGGACAACACCGAGAGGACAACACTGACAGGACATCACTCAGAGGACAACACCGAGAGGACAACACTGACAGGACATCACTCAGAGGACAACACCGAGAGGACAACACTCAGAGGACAACACCGAGAGGACAACACTGACAGGACAACACTGACAGGACAACACCGAGAGGACAACACCGAGAGGACATCACTCAGAAGACAACACCGAGAGGACCACACCGAGAGGACAACACCGAGAGGACATTGGTCGTCGCATAATTAGAGATCGCTATAGCAAACACACCCAGAGTGGCGTGAAGCCGTCGGCAGGATCCAGAGACTGAAGGCACTTCTTCATTTATTTTCTTTTACTCCTTTTTCTGAAACTAAACTAAAGGGCAGAGGTGACTGTCACTGACCTGGTCTCCTAGAAACGCTGGTAGTCATTAGCCAGCTCCCGCGCTCCCTCTCTCTCTCTCTCTCTCTCTCTCTCTCTCTCTCTCTCTCTGTTCACTCCATCTCTTTTGGTCTGTTTAGCTGCTGAGTAAATTCAGTGCTGTGCGCCCCGTTGTACCCTGAGGTTTGGGCTATAAATGCTCTTTGTTCATGTGTGTGTGCGTGTGTGTGTGTGTGTGTGTCTGTGTGTTATTGAGCGGTGCTCCACAGGAACACTTGCTGATAGATTCCCCAGAGAGCCTCATTCAGAGGTGAGAGCGAGTTATTGAATCACTACACCCAACGCCGTCTCATTGGTATCCTATACTAATTACCAATACTATCACCAGTCTTTTCACACATCTTTCTCCCCTTCTCTCTCTCTCTCTGTTTCTTTCTCTCTCTCTCTCTCTCCACCATTAAAGGAAGGTTGGGTGATGGAGTTTGTTTATATGGGCCACGGATAAAGTCTTTTCGCGGGGAAAATGGCTATTATTTTCCGGCTTCCTTCGGGAGTTGAGAAGTTGAGAGGCGGTACATTATTGGGCGGATTTGTAACGGTTAAAGGCAGATTTGGGCGTCCATGTAAAGGGTTCTAACCAGAACCGCACCGGCCCAATTATCATATTATTAAACCCAAACGATTCAGCGGCGCGCCCTGGATCTACGTCATACAGGAGGCCAGCTGCACACAGGAGCTGCAGGCAACCACAATGAGTGTGTGTGTGTGTGTGTGTGTGTGTGTGTGTGTGTGTGTGTAGGTGACTTTAACATCAAGGAAGTGTGCAAAGAAATTGTGCATTAAAGAGTACTTGTTTTTTATTGTTATCTCACAGAACAGTCCAATGTTATCATGTATTATTATCATTTGGTATTCGGCGTCAATTAAAAATTGCTTTATGTTCCTTTTTGTGGAATATAAGGTATTGAGTGTTCTACAATCACGTGTCCTAAACGTCCACGGGGAATAACTCCAGGACAGAAATTCATAATCTATAACTCTGCAATAGGACTAGTGTCCTTATGCAATCCCTAGTGTTTATGTAATCCCGAATGTATTTATGTATTCCCAAATGTGTTTATGTATTCCCGAATGAGTATCTCGGTCCATGTTAGAATCATCTTAATGTGTATAATTTATTATTTGATGCAGAAACCCTATTCCATATTTGGCTGGAATGTTCCTTTAACAGAGAGCAAATTTCCAAACAGATCCAGTGGCCCGTCCTGGTTATTGGAGACCTCATTTAAAGTGAGTTCTGTCAGCAGCTAAAGTTCACAATCACACATTCTCCCTGCAAACTCCCACAAACTGCTTTGACAATTTTGCCTCTAAAGTTTCCACTGAAACTGGAAGAAGGCGGCTGAAGACTTTCTCCGATCTTGTGGAGATTCTCCTTCTGGATTATTCTTCCATCTTCTGGATTATTCTTCCATCTTCTGGATTATTCTCCTGTCTTCTGCAATATTTTCCCATCTTCTGTAATATTCTCCCATATTCTCCCATCTTCTGGAATATTCTGGATGAGAAGCTAAGGCCATCTGACACCAGCCACGTCCGGTGTGACCTTTGACCTTGACTTAAAAAAAAAACAAAACTTAACAGCCTGAACTCTCTATCTCTCTCTCTCTCTCTCTCTCACACACACACACACACACACACACACACACACACACAGAGGCACACACATCCAGTAGTGTAAATGACACTGGAATAAAACAGTTGACAATGAACCAGTCATCAACGGGACCGATGTGCGTAGAATGTGTTTTATGTGTGTAGAGTCTCACTTGACACACCTGTCTCCTCACGTTTGGTTCGTCCTTCTCCTGTCCGTGAAAGACATCGATCGGTATGGACCAAACCAAATGTAAGCAAGAATGCACAAGAACAAGAATCCGGTCTGACATCTCCCCGGTAACACTTGCACGGGGGAAAGTTGCTATGACGATGAAGCATTCCACACAATGATGGTGTGGGAGCTGTCACTAACTTTAAGATGTGAGATAAATTTAAATTTTCATGTAGTCTTTGAGGCATGCTTGCTGTGGAATATTTTCACACACACACACACACACACACAAAGAGTTGGTGTTTCAGCAAACTTGCTCACATCTAGAAGTAATTGGGAAAGGTCTTGTCAGAATGGCAAAATGCAAGGCCTTGAAGACTCCACCACACACACACACACACACACACACACTCATAGCAGAAGAGCATTAGGCTCCAAGAATTAAGAGCATCAGAAGAGCATTAGGCTCCAAGAATTAAGAGCAACAGTTTAAAAATGTTCAGTAGATGAAAAAAAAGTCAGAAGATGATATTCAGGAAATGTGAGAGTGTATGAGTGTGTGTGAGAGCATGTGCATATGCTTGTGAGTGGGTGTGTGCTGCTGGCATTGAGAGAGTGAGCTATATTAATCAGAGTCGGCCATATGGCCATTGGTGGGGGGTGATCGTAGGGTTAATGACTGATGTTTAACAGGCCAGAGAAAAAATACACAAACTTACACACACACACAATTATACTTACATACAGGAATACATGCACAAAACTCACATGCACACATACACAAAACCCACATGGACACACACACAAAACTCACGTGCACACATACACAAAACTCACATGGACACAGACACAACTCACGTGTACACATGCACAAACCTCATGTGAATGCATGCACAAAACTCACGTGGACACATGCACAAAACTCATCTATAGCAATATGACTCCCACAGCTCTATGAGATTACAGCTCTATCAAACATCTATAGCAATATGACTCCTACAGATCTATGAGATTACACCTCTATCAAACATCTATAGCAATATGACTCCTACAGATCTATGAGATTACACCTCTATCAGACATCTATAGCAGTATGACTCCCACAGCTCTGAGATTACAGCTCTATCAGACATCTATAGCAGTATGACTCCCACAGCTCTGAGATTACAGCTCTATCAGACATCTATAGCAGTATGTCTCCCAAAGCTCTGAGATTACAGCTCTATCAGACATCTATAGCAGTATGTCTCCCACAGCTCTGAGATTACAGCTCTATCAGACATCTATAGCAGTATGTCTCCCACAGCTCTGAGATTACAGCTCTATCAGACATCTATAGCAGTATGTCTCCCACAGCTCTATGAGATTATCTATACTGACACAAAGTACTCCCACCAGGGGGATTTTTCGCTCCAGAGCCGTAGCATCTCTCACTGACTGTGGACGCCCTGATGGAGCTGCAGATCTTGGACTGGAGCCAAGGCGATGATCGATCTGGTCATCCAGGAACACCACAACCCTGTCAGCACTCCACACTGCCCTCCATCTCTGCCTCCCTCTCAGCCCACCTGAACCTCCCGGTGGATTCGTGTGTCACCTGTGACTGGGACCATACTATGTAAAATGAGAATGAAAATGTCCCAGTTTAGCGCTAGCAGCAGTGACATTTAAATCGCAAGGCACCTTCAGACATGTGCATCCAGCCTCGACGCCTTACCTACTACCTTCTTAAGAAACGCGTTTCACTCAGTAGCGGCCAACGCACTTCAGACTGTAAACGCCTCACTCTTATTGGGTGTTTTTCCTAACACACTAAACACTGCAGTGATGAAGCACCTATGAAACAAGAAAAACTTTGAAGCATTAAGTCATTTCAAATCCACCGTTTATTGGGAAAATCTTTTAGAAAATTGTCTTCCATCAACTTTCCTATCACATGGTTGCCGAGTAAAACTTCAGTCAGAATTTTGGCCTACAAAATTCCCGTTACCACACAGTACCAAGACCACTCTAATCGAGGTGATTAATGACATTCGTTTGAACACGGATCCAGGGAAGCTGTTACTACTACTACTACTGCTTGAGCTCAGTGCAGTCTTCGATACTAAAGACCAAATTGTTCTTCTAGGTAGACCGGAGAAGGGGTTTGGACTCCCAGGAACAGTCCTAAAATAATTCAGCTCATACCTGCAAGGCAGGAATTGTTTTGTCGAAACAGAAAATAATGTTCCTGAAAGAGTTCCATTGATTTGTGGTATCCCGCAAGGTTCAATCCTTGAGCCATTCTTATTTAACATATACATGCTTCTGCTTGTCCCTGGGCTACTGAAGCATAGCTAAGCAGACAACACTCCAATTGGCCCTTCCCCCAGACAACACTCCGATTGGTCCTTCCCCCAGACAACACTCCAACTGGCCCTTCCCCCAGACAACACTCCGATTGGCCCTTCCCCCAGACAACACTCCGATTGGCCCTTCCCCCAGACAACACTCCGATTGGCCCTTCCCCCAGACAACACTCCGATTGGCCCTTCCCCCAGACAACACTCCGATTGGCCCTTCCCCCAGACAACACTCCAACTGGCCCTTCCCCCAGACAACACTCCAACTGGCCCTTCCCCCAGACAACACCCCCCGACTGGCCCTTCCCCCAGACAACACTCCGATTGGCCCTTCCCCCAGGCAACACTCCAACTGGCCCTTCCCCCAGACAACACTCCGACTGGCCCTTCCCCCAGACAACACTCCGACTGGCCCTTCCCCCAGACAACACTCCGATTGGCCCTTCCCCCAGACAACACTCCGATTGGCCCTTCCCCCAGACAACTATGGTCTGTCTAACTCTTTGCAAGGGCCTCGAACACGTCACTAACTGCATGGGTCAAAGATTTCTGCAAATGAATAAAGGTAAAACAGAGATGATAATGTTTGGTCGTAGCATTGAATGGCACAGACTTTCTTACTTGGACTCCAAAGCTCTACAGTTAGCGTGTAACCTGGGCGTACTAACAGACTCTGATCTGTTTAATCAGTCAAATTAACTAGGTCAGCATTTAATCATCTTAAGGATGTGAACAAGATCAGACATTTCTTCACTAAACCAGATCTAGAAACTCATCTGTGCTTTTATCTCCAGCAGGGTTGATTACTGTAATGGTCTCCTAATGGGACTCCCAGAAAAGACAATCTAACAGCTTCAGTTGATTCAAAATACAGCTCCCACACCCATTATTAAGTCCTTACACTGGCTACCAGTCTTCCCCAGCGCACACAGGCCACAGTGAGTCTTCACCAGCGCACACAGGTCACCGTGAGTCTTCACCAGCGCACACAGGTCACCATGAGTCTTCACCAGCGCACACAGGTCTCAGTGAGTCTTCCCCAGTGCAGCTTCATGCTCTGTCATAGGTGTATTTAGATCATTAAGATCTTAAAATCCCACCAGCCACCAGGACTGTTACAACACGCAATCAAAGAAGATGGATTTGTTTTGATTCATTTAAATCCACTATTATTATACCCAGATCTGGATCTGGAATCCAATTCCACACCTGGATGTACGTAAGTGTAAGTAGTTAATTGAACAGATAATGAAACAGGGTGGCCAATGTCTCTTGGAACAGGGAGGATGGGACATCTACATGAGCTCTCTCCTCCTCCTTCTGTCTCTCTCTAACCCCCTCTCTCTTTCTCTCTCTTTTTATGAAATCTGTCACTTTTAGACACCAGCTATGCCAGAGGGACAAAGAAAAGGTTAATGCTCCATCATCTTTGATCTCTGTGTTAACCCACTTTGTGTCTGTGTGTGTGTGTGTGTGAGTTGCGGGGGAGCACAGACAATTGATCTAACTTTTTTTCCAGAACTTTCCGCTGCGCACACCTCTGAGATCTGTGAGACTTTGACAGCGAGGAAGCAGAATGCTTCCCCCTCTGACATTCCCACCAAGAAACAGTTCTGTACTCAACCACCAAAGAGCGCTTGACTTTGCTGCCTGGCGACTCGTTACCTCGACAACCAACTCATGAATGCCAATATCAGAGCACCATCCCATCCAGAAACGTTTTTTTTCTTCTGATGGGGTTGGGGGGTGTAACAGAGAGAACTCTTTAGTGAAAATGTCTGTAAAGTTCTCCTACATAACCCCCATGGTTCTTTACACTGATTTCAGCAAAAGACATTCTTGATGCTTCTCAGATATCACCTGGACTGAGAGGAACTCTGCAGCTCCGGTGTTCACACTCTGGCATTCAGACCCAGTGTTTAGATCAACTCTTGCCACTCTGTTGTCCTCCAGCGTTCAGACGTGAACTCTACCCTTGGTCTCCTCTCCATCCTCCACCTACCTAGCACCACCCTCTCCTCACTAACAGTTAGTCCAGCACCTACAGTAAAGGCTGTGAAGTCTTCACACCAGCTCCAGCACGGATGTTACACAACCACCATCAGGCACCACGCAGTGCTTATAGTACTGAATGGGGAAATTAGCTAGTTTTAATAAGGGGAAATAATACAGTATTTTCTCAATTTTTCTATTTTTTTGGCAGAAAACACTTGTTTTAAATTACGATAAAAATACTACAAAAGCATAAAGTGTTTTTTATTTTAACCCATTAAACTTTTTACTACTTTTTAATGCCTAAATCTGCTCAGTGAGACTGTTTCACATAACATATGTGCCCTTTTCCATGCGCTGTGGGGTTTTTTTCATTTATTTAGTACTGAAAACACTACTAATGTCTCATAAGTCGGTGTTTCACAACTGTTCTGAAGACGCGCGCGGCCGGGTGGAGACTCACGCGCCGTCTGTCGGTACATTAGCGCGGAAGATTATCAAACCTCTAACTCATTCCGCAGTATGTTAACTCACTTCTCCGTTTCACAGACCATGCCTTTCACGCATCCCTCTCAACTGCGCCGTGCGGTCTTGTTTTAGTTTTTTCTCCGTTTCTGAATGTCTCTCGCTGTGCCGTGGCGAGCTCTCGGTCTGTTTCTGTTGTTTTCGTGTTTGTTGACCTGCCTGCTCCGGTAATGACCAGATTTCCCTGCGTGAAACGTCACATTCCTGGACATCCGTGACGCGCGTTACTTGGTATTGGACGTTAGAAAAATGTAGTTAATCATGTATATATTTAAAAAAAAACCTTTTTATGTAGTAAATGTTCGCCTTGGGTCCGTTTGATGGCTGGGTGGCGCTAGGGATAATTACCCCGTATTTCTTTCTTTTTTAGCTCGCAGACCCATTAAGCATTTATCCCGCGACTCTTTTGCGAGACGCCTAAGAACTCGAGCCGTAGGAGTTCGGTTTTCTTGCGGCGGGGGTCGCGGGGGTCGCGCACGCCGCCTCCACGTGGTCCTGGCGTTAAAGGCTAACCAGAGCGCGGGGACAGCTGCGAGACGATTGGCTCGCACGCCCCTCAAGCTCATTAAGGGTGAGCCGCGCTCGCCGCGCTCGACGCGCCGACTCTTCCGGGTCAGGTTCCCACTCGATGGGTCTCTCCCTCGCGTCGTCGCTTTATCTCTTCCTAATTCCTCCCACCATCTCTCTGCGTTTTCTCTTTAGTTTTTTCGCCACCTGTCTTTTACACATAAATCCGCTGTGTTTGGAAGTGCTGTGTTAACACAGATAGCTGTTGGCCACGTTTTCAGCTATTTCTTGAGAATTGCCCCTTCTGAGCATCCTTACACACACACACACACACACACACTTCTTTCACATGCAATAGATGGTGAGGCAGGCTTGTGTTTACATGTCTAAGACGAAAATTGCATTCATCCATGTTTATGGATTAGTTTCCCAAAAACCCACAGGCTTCTGGTGTAGACAGGGACTCGCGAGAAGCTAACAGTGGCAGTGACATGAATGTGTAAGCACGCGTGTGCGCATACTTGTGTGCAATCATACAAGAGCGCCGTTAATAAATACATTCAAACTCGATTTTAATCACTTACATACACAGCACGTGTGTGTGTGTAATCGTCCTTTCCTGCAGCTCATCCGAGAAACAGCGAGCCCGGGAATTCTGCCCTTGTGACCACCCTTCCTTCTGGGGTGGACGACGAAGACATCTTCCCACAGCATGGCCCGTGTTGATGCACCCCTGTTAGTGGTGTGCCATATGGAGAGGGGCGGGCGGTGCCTCCTGCTTGGGAAGGGGGGGGCGGGGACAGTCGGAGACGTGTGCCGTGTCGCACTGGGTCCTTGCTCCTGGTGAAAGGTGATCCCAACATGTGGATGTGTGAACCACATCATTACTGTCCCTCGCTAATTACACGCATGCAGCTTTTCCCATGACCACATGGCGCAGAATGTGGCCCCTTGCCGTTAGAAATGGCAGTAATGACCTTCTGTGAGGGTTGTAAAGTAAAACCCAGAGTGCCGTGGGGCGTCATGCTGCTGTAATGTGTTTTAGTTATGTGAGCGGGATACTGAGAACATTGAACAGAAGCATGGCTGTGGATGGCATTTTGGTGATAGCTTAGCTCAACCCAATGCTCATTCTTGAGCAGTCTTGGCTCATTCCAGCGTTCCAGTCTTAGCTCATTCCATTGTTAGCTCATTCCAGCATTCCGTCTGCATTCTCTCTGTGGCGGCGGCACTGCTAGGAAGCAGGAGAAGCTCCAAGGTCTTTAGAGGGTGTTGACTCCAGAACCTGTGTGATCTTAACAGTAAAGATTTCCCCACTAGAGTTCCGTTCGAGTTTCTGGGGTAAACCTGTGTTTGACACACAGTAAGGGGAATAAAAGCAGAGAGAGAGAGAGAGAGAAACAGGGAGAGGGAGGGAAAGAGAGAGAGAGAGAGAGAAACAGGGAGAGGGAGGGAAAGAGAGAGAGAGAAACAGGGAAAGGGAGCGAGAGAGAGAAACGGAGAGGGAGAGAGAGAGAGAGAAACGGAGAGGGAGGGAGAGAGAGAGAGAGAAACGGAGGGAGGGAGAGAGCAAAAAACAGGGAGAGGGAGAGAGAGAGAGAGAGAGAGAGAGAAACAGGGAAAGGGGGAGAGAGAGAGAGAGAGAGAGAGAGAGAGAGACTGAGAGGTCCAGAGTCCTGGGATGTAGGATTTGACCTTCACATAGAATGATAGACATATTAGCATAAACATGGCCAACCGTGGGGAAACCTAGAAACACAAAAAGGACAAGCGAAAGAAAGAGAGGGAGGGAGAGAGGAAGAACGAAAGAGGCAAAGAGAAAGAGAGGGAGGGAGGGAGGGCCATTAGGGGAGAGTGAACTGAGTGAGCAAATGAACGCTGTTCCGTCCTGTAGTGCTGAAACATATCAGTGCCCACCTGCCAGTCGATTACACACACACACGCATGCACAGGAACACACAGCGGGAGACACCTACACTGATTCCAGTTTTAGTAAAGGCAGGGAGCAGAGGGGGGTGTCCAACATTCATAAGTTCATCTCCGTCAGCCTGCCGGCCAGCGTGGTCTTGTTCCAGGCTGCAGTCCAAAGCTAACCAAGCCTCTGTCCTGCAGTGGAGGAACCACTGCAGACCCACACTGCAGGACAGACGATCAGGACACTGGAGGAACCACTGCAGACCCACACTGCAGGACAGACGATCAGGACACTGGAGGAACCACTGCAGACCCACACTGCAGGACAGACGATCAGGACACTGGAGGAACCACTCAGGTTAGACCCTGTAAGCTCAGGTTAGACGAGGCAAAGCTCGAACTGTACGAAGCACAGGGGTAAAAGAACACGTGTAAAAGAATTATGTGGGAAGCGTACTGTCCATGCCAACGTTTCCATGAGGTAACTGAAATGATCGTATGTGAGAGTTCAGTTATTCTAAATATCTGATAAATCACGTACTAACACACACTGATTACATGGAAACTGGTCTGTGAGGTGAACTCTTAT
This sequence comes from Electrophorus electricus, assembly GCF_041902795.1. NCBI lineage: Eukaryota > Metazoa > Chordata > Actinopteri > Gymnotiformes > Gymnotidae > Electrophorus > Electrophorus electricus. The sequence continues at coordinate 13,126,501 of NC_137501.1, read as the reverse complement.
AAAACCCAAATAATAGCTCTATAAACTATATTATATTTATGCTGGTAAAGACATCACTAAGCTTGATTTGCTTCATCACGTCCTGCTGGTCTGACGGAGCCTCCACTTTTCTCGTTTTTATTCTCCTCACCTGTCCTGCAGGGCTCAGATACCGCCGTGCGCGGTCCAGAACCTCCGGTTCCCAGCGCGCAGTCCAATGCTGCATTCCGACAGTGTCGAGGCTAATTTCAACGAGTCCAGCTCCTGGCTTTTCTGTTTGTCGTCAAAACTGCGTCGTCTGTGGAATGTCGATAAGCAGGGAGTCTATCCTCTTACGTTCTCATCAGATCCCAGCCGAGACTGTCCACCTCTCGGTGGCCATGCCGACATCTGGGTTCCTGTGTAGCGCGGTGTGTGTTTTTTAATTTTTTTTTAAATTATTTATTCAGTTCCAGACACCTGCTTAACTTCAATTTCTGCTCATAAAGCGACCTGGAATAGATGTTCGGCATCCTGATCCGGGTTCAGTCCTTGCTGACTGTGGATGGCCCAAGAGGAGGTGCACTCTGATCTCAGATCTGCCTCTGGGTTCTCTGGGTATACGGTTCTTTCTCTCTTTTGGCAGTTGTTTTTTTAAATTTTATTTTGCATTAAAAGAAAAGAAATTCATTCAATCACCCCTAGCAGGGGCCAGGGTTGTGTTGCATGGTCTGTCACCCCCTTTCCTCTTCATCAGTGGGGGTAATAGAAGGCAGGCGGTGGGATGGATGATCACACATCCGACGCCCCCTCCTAATGCCTCAGTGCTTTTCGTCTGACCGCTTTTGCCGAGGTTTTACGGCCGTATGCTGGGTTATGTAAACACTGGCCTTGTTTTCCACTTGATCGGTCTATCCTCCCTCCCTCTCTCTCTCTCTCTCTCTCTCTCTCTCTCTCTCTCTCCCCACAAGGGGATGTTTGGGGTAAAATCGGTGAAACACTTGCACGCACACACATCCTGCTTGTGCACACATACGAAGTACCTGCACATACATACCAAATGTTTACACATACAGACCAAGCACAAGCGCATATACACATACTGCTTACATATGTTCATTTACACTTGCACATACACACTGAAGTTGTGAAGCAGAAACATATACACACACTTGCACTATGTTTGTACGTATGTAGACACGTGTGTGTATACATTTTCAGTGCGGCTGGAACTCATTTCATTGTAACAGGAAGGCAGATATTTAACATGTGTAGCACAATCGTGAAAAAGTGTAGAGTGATCTAATAATTGTTTCATTGTAAACAAGCTATATGTCCTAATGGTATAAGAACTCCAGATCAGTTATGGAAATGTGAAAATTAATTTAATAGATGATAAATATCTGCCTTCCTGTTACAATGATTTCCAGATGCACAAAAAAACAGTTTTATACACACACGGCCGTACACACAAGCATAGTGAAAACCAGTGAATGAGCTCACACACGTGCGCTCGCACACGTTCTCATCCGCACACTTGCGCTGGCTCACGTTCACGTTCTAACCCCCACATGTGTGCTCATCCACACGTGCTCTCACACACAAGCTCATCCACACACGAGCGCTCGCTCACTTTCTCATCCGTACACGTGCTCTCACACACGTTCCCATCCCCACATGCTCTCACACACGAGCTCATCCACACACGTGCTCTCACACACGTTCTCATCCACACGCGTGCGCTCACACACGTTCCCATCCCCACACGTGCGCTCACACACGTTCCCATCCCCACACGTGCTCTCACACACGTTCCCATCCCCACACGTGCTCTCACAAATGTGCTCATTCCCACATGCTCTCACACACGTGCTCTCACACACGTTCCCATCCCCACACGTGCTCTCACACACGTGCTCATCCACACACGTGCGCTCACACACGTTCTTTCTCTCTCTGTGTGTCCAGGGGACTGTTATCTAACTGAGCTGGGGTTCTGCTTCATGAGCAGACCTACTGTAAACATTTCTACTGTGAAGCTAGTGTGTGTGAGAGATAGACAAAGCATTGTAAATGTGTGTGTATGTGTATATGTGTATGTGTGTGTATATGTATACGTGTATATACGTGTGTGTATGTGTATATGTGTGTGTGTGTGTAGTAGTAGAAACAAAAGGTGTGCATTAGTTTATGTCTCAGTGATCTTCCCCACAGTGTAATTTTGCCTTCATGTGCGTCTCTCTCTCTCTCTCTCTCTCTCTCTCTCTCTCTCATCAGTGTCAGCAGAGAACAACTTCGGGAACAGTCATCTGAACCTCTTCCTCTTACCTCCGTGTATTCCCACGTGCACGCACAGCCCCCACGTTCGTCGTCCCACGGCCGGATGACACTGCGGGCCAGCACCGTTCCCGCGCTCGCCTCTGCGCGGGTCTGTTTACCCGCGGAGACCGTGGCGTTTGGCTCGCTGTTATCTAGTATGCATGGCGAGACTCGGCCGATTCTGATCAGTAACATGAAACAGCGGCCCGCGGGCGTCGTTTGATAGAGAAGCACGCTGCGCAGCGCGAGGGGGCTTGCTTCCTTTCGCTCACGCGCGCTCGGTAAAACGGGCCGGATTACACTTCTATTACACTAATCAAAGGGTTTGTCGCGGCGCGTTCGTTCAATGCGCTCGCGATTACTGGACGTGTTTTACGCGCCGATGAACCGTAGCGCGTTAAGTCATGCTGGATCAGAGCACTCGCCGTTTGAACGTGCGCGTGGCCTACCGCCGCCCGGTGACGCTCGGCGCGATCTCCTTCCTCGCGGCGGCCACGCCACGTTACTGCTGATCAAGGAACAGTTGAAAAGCGGTTAAACGAAAAGAACTTATGAATAAATGAACGTGCAGCTCGGAGCTCATTTACTGCGCCATATCCGTGTCACCGGCAGAATGCGAGAGAAAAAAAAGGTTCATTTGCATTTTCATCAAACGAAAACAACAGTTCACGTTTACCGTCGGTGTGTGTAACTAAACCCTCCTGTCGCAGTGTAGTTTGGGGGTTAATTGCCTCATTCACGCGCGTCCGCGAATCGCCTTTGTTCGTTTCGCGAGGCTGTAGCGGGCCCGTTTGCGCCCCGGAGCAGCAAAGCCCGTAATTAACCTCGTTTCTCCGTTAATTCTAACGCTAATGTGTTCACGACTTCATCTGTGAAACTGGCCGGTTTGCTGAATGCTGTTTATGTGTTTAGGGCCGGCCCTGCTTCACTGGGTGTGTTTGAAGTACAGTAATTTAAACACAATTGGAATGAAATCAAATGTTCTTACATTAAGGAATTGTGGTGAAAGCGCGCGGGTGTGTGTGATATTCAGCAGGGTCATGTGTAAATTTAAATGCCCAGGGGATTTAAAAGCGCTGGACACACACACACACACAGTGGAAGGAAAGCCTATATACCAACGTGATTTTCTCCGCTAAACAAACTGCACCGCATTTCTGCAGATACAGAGAACGAATGTGCCTTCGAAAGAAAAGGAGAGACAATAGTCTCAATCTCTCTTTCTCTCTCCAGCTGTCTCAGCAGACTATAGTTTGAAGTCATCATTGGCTTTATCTGACCCAAAAAAGGCAATAAATTCTACACGTTAAACTGGCAACACCGGCTCCTCAGATCACAGAACCGGATTGCCCTTACCAGAGAGGTGCTCGTGCTAGGGTAGCGATATTCGCCCGCCCTCCCAAAATGCCGCCGCGATGAAACAATACGCTTTTTGAAGGAGGTTCGTCAAAGTACTGGGGTTCAGACGGATCAAGAGAGCGGATCTCTCAGAGGGGAGTGTTTCTCTTCATTGTCCCCTCTCTTACACTCAGACTTACTGACAGTCCCCTCTCATACATAGACTTACTGACATAGTCCCCTCTCATATCTACAGATGTACTGACATACTGACATAGTCTGTTCTCATACATAGCCATACTGATGTAGTCCCCTCTCATACGTACAGACATACTGACATACTGACATAGTCCCCTCTCATACATAAAGACATGCTGACATAGTCCCCTCTCATACATACAGACATACTGACATAGTCCCCTCTCATACATACAGACATACTGACATAGTCCCCTCTCATACATAGCCATACTGACATAGTCCCCTCTCATACATACAGACATACTGACATAGTCCCCTCTCATACGTACAGACATACTGACATACTGAAATAGTTCCCTCATACATACAGACATACTGAAATAGTCCCCTGTAATACATTGCCATACTGATGTAGTCTCCTCTCATACATACAGACATACTGAAATAGTTCCCTCTCATACACAGCCATATTGACGTAGTCCCCTCTCATAAATAGCCATACTGACATAGTCCCCTTTCATACATACAGACATACTGAAATAGTCCCCTGTAATACAATGCCATACTGATTTAGTCCCCTCTCATACATACAGACATACGGACATAGTCCCCTCTGATACATACAGACATACTGACATAGTCCCCTCTCATACATACTGACATACTGACGTAGTCCCCTCTAATACATACAGACATACTGACGTAGTCCCCTCTAATACATACAGACATACTGACATAGTTCCCTCTCATACATACTGACATACTGACGTAGTCCCCTCTAATACATACAGACATACTGACGTAGTCCCCTCTAATACATACAGACATACTGACATAGTCCCCTCTCATACATACTGACATACTAACATAGTTCCCTCTCATACATACAGACATACTGACATACTGACATAGTCCCCTCTCATACATAAAGACATGCTGACATAGTCCCCTCTCATACATACAGACATACTGACATAGTCCCCTCTCATACATACAGACATACTGACATAGTCCCCTCTCATACATACAGACATAATGACATAGTCCCCTCTCATACATACTGACATACTGACATAGTTCCCTCTCATACATACAGACATACTGACATAGTCCCCTCTCATACATACATACTGACATACTGACATAGTCCCATTTCATACATACAGACATAGTGACACAGTCCCCTCTCATACATAGCCATACTGACATAGTCCCCTCTCATACATACAGACATACTGACATAGTCCCCTCTCATACATACTGACATAGTTCCCTCTCATACATACTGAAATAGTTCCCTCTCATTCATACTGACATACTGACGTAGTCCCCTCTCATAAATAAAGGCATACTGATATAGTCCCCTCTCATACATACAGACATACGGACATAGTCCCCTCTCATACATACTGACATAGTCCCCTCTCATACATACTGACATACTGACATAGTTCCCCCTCATACATACTGACATAGAATCAGAATCAGAATCAGAATCACTTTTTTCTGCCAAGTATGTATATACACATACAAGGAATTTGTCTTGGTGCATCCCCACATGTATGACGTAACCTACTAAAACAACTGGACAGCACATATACTACAACACTATTTGACTATGACAGAAAAAAGCAAACATTTACATAAAACAGGATATAGAATAAGGAATAAGTAAATCATAAAAATAAAAAATTAGTTACAAAACTAAGGATATCTGCACATGTGAGATACGTGTGTTAACATGTATATCAGAAAAATCATAGAGTAGCATGAACATTGAATACTCACGTGTTGTGCAGTTGTTCAAAATGAGCATTATGCTACAGGAGGAGGTGGGATTGTAATTTAAAAGTTCAGAATGTCCACTGTGGTTGGTGAGTGCTACAGCTCTGGGGAAAAAGCTGTTAGCATGTCTAGTAGTGCTGGCTCTGATAGCCCTGAGTCTTCTACCAGTAGCTGAAAAAGTTGATGTCCAGGATGAGAAGGGTCAGCAATTATTTTGCTGGCACGTTGGGACAGCTGGGGCAATTTAACCTGCAGTAACTCCGGCACTACAGTGTTGAACGCCGAGCTGAATTCCACAAACAGAACACTAGCGTAGGTTCCAGGGTTGTCGAGGTGTAGTAGCATGAAGTGCAGGGTCAAATTGACCATATCGTCGACAGACCTCTTTGCTCTGTATGCGAACTGCAGTGGATTGAGCCGAGGGTTTATAATAATCTTCAAGTGGGCTTGGACCAGACATTCAGATACCTTCATGATTACAGAGATCTGCGCTACTGGCCTGTAGTCCTTTAATCCAGTTATGTTCCTTTTCTTGGAGACTGGAATGATGGTGGAGCTCTTGAAACAAGTTGGAACAGAGCAGAGTTGCAGTGATTTATTGAATATGCCAGTGAAAATAGGTGCTAGCTGCTCACAGCAGTGTTTTAGAGTGGATGGAGACACTAGGTCCGGACCGGGGGCGTTTCTCACCTTCTGAGCAGGTTCTTAGCATCCGGCTCGTTGATGATAAGATTAGCAGGGGGCAAAGGTGAAGGATGTAGGCTGAGAGCTGAAGGCTGAACAATGTCTTTTGGGTTTTCAAATCTACAGTAGGACTCATTCAGGTCATTGGTGAACTGGCGGTCATTAAAGAGGGGGGATGTCCTCGCCTTGTAGTTGGTAATCTCTTGGAGCTATGTATGAGAGGGGCCTACGTCAGTAATACACAATAAACTGGATGAACTTCTTCTACTTAATCAAACCAACAAGGACTTTTTGCATCTGTCCTGTATTTTACTGAGACATGGGTCACTGATCTGACCCTGGACAGCGTCCCACCCCTCCCTGGTTTCTAGCTTCACAGGGTGGATAGAAACGTGGAGCTTAGCTGCAAAAATAGAGGAGGAGGAATCTGCTTTTATATCAGCGAACGCTGGCGTAGAGACGTCACGGTCCTGTTAAAATCATGTCCTCCTCATCTAGAGACTCTTTTCATTAAATGTAACCCTTTTTACTCCCCGAGAGAGATTTCTTCTTTCATTCTGGTCGCTGTTTCGATTTCGCCGAGTACTTACACGAGCGACACACAAAAACAGCTAGCAGATCAGATAATGAAAGTAGAAAAGTAGTATCCAGACTCATCTTTCTGGGAGACTTTAACAGCGCGAATCTTTCTATAGAAATGCCTAAATACAGTCCCCTTTCATACAGACATACTGACATAGTCCCCTCACATACATACAGACATACTGACATAGTCCCCTCTCCTACATACAGACATACTGACATAGTCCCCTCACATACATACAGACATACTGACATAGTCCCCTCACATACATACAGACATACTGACATAGTCCCCTCTCCTACATACAGACGTACTGACATACTCCCCTCACATACATACAGACATACTGACATAGTCCCCTCTCCTACATACAGACATACTGACATAGTCCCCTCTCCTACATACAGACATACTGACATACTCCCCTCACATACATACAGACATACTGACATAGTCCCCTCTCCTACATACAGACATACTGACATAGTCCCCTCACATACATACATGCAGACTGACATACTCCCCTCTCATACATAGAGACATACTGACATAGTCCCCTCTCATACATACTGACATACTGACATAGTCCCCTCTCCTACATACAGACATACTCCCCTCTCCTACATACAGACATACTGACATAGTCCCCTCTCCTACATACAGACATACTCCCCTCTCATACATAGAGACATACTGACATAGTCCCCTCTCCTACATACAGACATACTCCCCTCTCATACATAGAGACATACTGACATAGTCCCCTCTCATACATACAGACTGGCGTAGTCCCATTTTGACATGATGGATTTTTAAGGATTTTAATGTTTTGTAACACAAACGTTTGCTAAATAGTGTTGGCCATGGCCTTCCACTCTTCCCTGTGTGTGTCTTCAGTGCACAGGATAGTCTGTTTTATCGGTGAGAGGCAGGACAGACACTCCTCCAAACGTCCAGCCAAGCACCTCGCCACAGTCTCCTTTACTCTCCATCAGTGGTGTTTCTGGGAAGTATAGAGTGTGTGTGTGTGTGTGTGTGTGTGTGTATGTGTGTGTGTGTGTGTGTGTGTGTGTGTGTGTGTGTGTATGTGTGTGTGTGTGTGTGTGTGTGTGTGTGTGTGTATGTGTGTGTGTGTGTGTGTGTGAGTGTGTGTGTGTGTGTGTGTGTGTGTGTGTGTGTGCGTGCGTGAGCATACATATGTTTGTGTGTTTGTGTTTTACTTGAGCTTCTAGTTTCCATAGCAATCATTTCCAAAAAAAACCTTAGTAATTTGTGTGCATTGCTTGTTTAGATTTTTCGAATATATGATAATAAATGCATTATTTAACAAAGTCCAACCTGGCAGCGGTTATTCTGAACTTTATCCAGGATCAGTCTTTTATTTGGGCTTTGATTTTGTCTTTGATTTGTGGCTTTTTCCCAAGCAAGTTCCAGACAACCCAGGAATGCAGACCCACCTATGCTATGCCGTGGGTGGAGTTCTCCACCCATCTTCCCCACCACAGAGACGGGGCGGATGGTTCCCCTTTTGTTCGGTGCTGAATCGTTCCACCCCTCCCCTCACTCTGGCCCCTGTTCTGATGGCATAATTTGGCAGAAAAACGACAGCAACCAGACCCCACGGGGCCGTGGTCAGACATCGCTGATCTAGAGGAGCGTGGGAGTGAAATTTGACTGATGAAAAACAAATAAACAAACAACATAACGCCATCAGAAGGCATATATGTACAGTATGGCAGCAATTACTGAATGAATGATTCGCTTAATTATTTTATTCACTTATTAATTCTGCCCCAAACTCAAATGTACACAGATTGTTTGTTTCTCTGTAGCCGCGCAGAGAAGAGGGACCAGGCGATCAGAGTCTGGGCCAAACGAACGTTTCACTATTAATTAGGATTAATTATGGGAAGGCGGCTCGTTAGCGGGTAGAGGGGATGGTTATCTCAGGCGTGCAGCTTGTTGAGAGGTGATGAGTGTGTGCAGTGATTTTTTGACAACGCGACTACAATGCTATCGATGGGGGCATATAAAGAGCTGGGTGTGTGGGGTGGGATGTGCATTTAGCCAAACGACTTCACAGTGAGAGGAAAACTTTAAAGATCGATAGTTCTGGGGCCGTTTAGCTAATTACCATGTGTAAAAGTGTAGGATTTACAGAAATGTAGCTTTAAATGAAACATTAAAATAACTACAGCTACAGTCAGTGGAAAAACCTTGTGTGTGTGTGTGTGTGTGTGTGTGTGTGAATGTGTGCTCATGTGCATCAGTCAGGCAATGTTGCTGTGTTGTGTTGTTACTGTGAGGCATGTGTGTACACAATCGTGAGTAGCAGACGTCTTGTGGGTCTGTGTTCTTTGTGCGTGTGTGTGTGTGTGTGTGTGTGTGTGTATGTGTAATGTGTGTACACAGTTGTGAGTAGCAGGCATCTTGTGGGTCTGTGTTCTTGGGCTCCCAGCAAGAAACACTTACTGCTGCCAGGCTGTTCCCAATCTACACACACACACACACACACACTTGGAAAATGAATATGTGTAACATGTTGAACAGATTTGATGTCTGTGACAGTGGGCCTTAGTCCCATCACATCAGACCAGTAGCACCAGAGCAGGACACACGGGTGTAGCAGGACACAGGAGCTGGGGTGGAGACAGACAAAGGAATAGAGAGAAAGACCAAGTTGAGCAGCAGAGGAACGGAGAAAAAAGGGGGAGAGAGAGATGGCAGGATAGAGGGAGAGAAGAGGAGAGAGAGAGAGAGAGGGAGGGGAAGAAAAAGGGTGGGGGGATGATGAAGAGATGAGGGGAGAGGAGTGCACCCCTGAGCAATTCTGCTAAAAGTTTCAAAAGCCACAGAATGGATAAAGCAGAGCCACCGAGGACGTAATGACGGTCTTAAAGAACTGTGTGTTTCTCCTTCTCCCTTACTCACACATACACTTCTTCTAAAATAGATGAGAGAGAGCAGAGAGTGAGAGAGAAAGAGTTTGTATCAGAAAGTGAAGCCAGTTGTGCATTATTTTTATTTAGGCCTGCTGATGCGTAGCTGAGTGGTAGCTTGGTGGGGTTTTTTTTTTAAAAGTCATCCCTTGCGAGATGGATGTGGACAAGCTCCTCCTCCGACCGGGCGAAGGCTGATGGAGGTGGATGGAGGCCCTTGGCTGTTAAGAGAGAGTGGCTGCCCTTTACTGGTGGAGCTGGGTGGAGGCCCTCTCCTGATGGAGATGGTTGGTGGCCCTCTGCTGGTGGAGCTGGGTGGGGGCCCTCTCCTGATGGAGATGGTTGGTGGCCCTCTGCTGGTGGAGCTGGGTGGGGGCCCTCTCCTGATGGAGATGGTTGGCGGCCCTCTGCTGGTGGAGCTGGGTGGAGGCCCTCTCCTGTTGGAGATGGTTGGCGGCCCTCTGCTGGTGGAGTTGGGTGGAGGCCCTCTGCTCTTGACCTGTCCATATCCGGCGTCCCAGGCTTTGTTTCCCCTGGTGCCCACCGATTGTGAGGCTCCACTGGGCCTGAGCCACAGACAGAGAGAGAGAGAGTGAGGGAGCCAGACAGAGTGCTGGGTCTTGGCTGCCCCCTAGTGCTGGCTGGCAACACAGCAGGCAGCCGGCTGCCCCTCTGCCAGGCCTCAGAGTGGTTGTTCCCACTCGCAGTTCTGATTCCCTTCCCTAAAACAGCTGAAAGATTCCTGCTGTTGGGGTGAAAACTGACCCCAGACCATCTTCCACTGCTTGAACCCTCACCGACGCCATTACGACGCCACCAGCAATGCTGATTCCGGATCAGGGGCCAGCTGTCCTGTTGAGGAAGTCCGTCTCATGCAGCTGAGCTGCGTGTGGTGTGTAATGGCACTGCTGCAAGACCGCCTGTCTCTGTTTCCAGAGCTCACGTAGAGACAGACGGGTAGACAGAGAGATAAACACACAGCTCCTCATAGGATAAGACGCCTACGGAAGTAGTGGCGCGCAATGGAAAAGCCTGCCAGAAACTCCGGGAACACCACAGCACCTGAAAATGCACAAACAGATGAACGGTTTGGTCCCATCAAAATGTGCCTCCACTTGAAACTGCTGGAATTTCCTGTTTTACTTGTTTGACTGGCAGGATTGTGGGGAGATGATCTAGGAGAAAAGGGAACAAAAGGGAGATAGAGAGAGAAAGAGTGATAGATGGAGAGAAAGAGAGAGAAAAGAGGGAGCTATCAGAGAGAGAGAGAGAGAGCGGGAGAGGGAGAGAGATGTGGAGAGTTCACACATTTGGGTCCTCACAGGACTCCACAGGTTCAACCTCATCCATTTCACACGTTCCCAATTAGTAACGAGTGCAGATGACAGAGAACAGAGAGAGAGAGAGAGAGAGAGAGAGAGAGAGAGATGAAGAAAGAAACAGACAGAAAGAGAAAGAGATGAAGAGAGAGGAACAGAGAGAGAGATGAAGAGAGAGGAACAGACAGAGAGAGGAACAGACAGAGAAAGAGAGGTGAAGAGAGGAACAGACAGAAAGAGAGATGGAGAGAGGAACAGACAGAGAGAGATGAAGAGAGAGGAACAGACAGAGAGAAAGATGAAGAGAGGAACAGACAGAAAGAGATGGAGAGAGGAACAGACAGAGAGAGAGATGAAGAGAGAGGAACAGACAGATAAAGAGATAAAGAGAGGAACAGACAGAGAGAAAGATAAAGAGAGGAACAGACAGAAAGAGAGATGGAGAGAGGAACAGACAGAGAGATGAAGAGAGAGGAACAGACAGAGAGAAAGATGAAGAGAGGAACAGACAGAAAGAGAGATGGAGAGAGGAACAGACAGAGAGAGATGAAGAGAGAGGAACATACAGAGAGAAAGAGATGAAGAGAGGAACAGACAGAGAGAGAGATGGAGAGAGGAACAGACAGAGAGAGAGATGAAGAGAGAGGAACAGACAGAGAGAGATGAAGAGAGGAACAGAGAGAGAAAGAGATGAAGAGAGGAACAGACAGAGATAAAGAGAGGAACAGACAGAGAGAAAGAGATAAAGAGAGGAACAGACAGAAAGAGAGATGGAGAGAGGAACAGACAGAGAGAGAGATGGAGAGAGGAACAGAGAGAGAAAGAGATGAAGAGAGGAACAGACAGAGAGAAAGAGATAAAGAGAGGAACAGACAGAGAGAAAGAGATAACGAGAGGAACAGACAGAAAGAGAGATGGAGAGGAACAGACAGAGAGAGAGATGAAGAGAGAGGAACAGACAGAGAGAAAGAGATGAAGAGAGGAACAGACAGAAAGAGAGATGGAGAGAGGAACAGACAGAGAGAGATGAAGAGAGAGGAACAGACAGAGAGAAAGATGAAGAGAGAGGAACAGACAGAGAGAAAGAGATGAAGAGAGAGGAACAGACAGAGAGAAAGAGATGAAGAGAGAGGAACAGACAGAGAGATCCTCCCTGCTGTCTGTGCAAATGCAACACATTTACCGCATGGTGTAAGTGGAAAGCTTCCACTTCTCACACACACACACACACACACACACACACACACACACACACTCACACACACACACACACACACTCACACACACACACACACACACACACACACACACAGCTGGATACGTGCCATTGCAAACCTGACGTCTCACCTAATTAGCCCTGCCCCCTGCTAAGACCACTCCCCTCCTGCCAAGACTCCTCCCCTACTATGCTGCTTCCAACCATATCGCCTGGAGCTCAGCAGGATACACGCACACACACACACGCGCACACACGCACACACACACACACACACACACACACACACACACCATCATGCCCTGCAGAGAGACCAGTGTGACTTCAGTTCTTTGTGTGATCATGATGCCATAGCGTTTCATCCAGGTGATGAGTTTATGCTGATTTCAACGTGCCCTTTTCTCTCCTGTTTCTCTCCTGTTTCTCTCCTGTTTCTCGTGCCCGGTTGGCAGTGCCTGCTTTCCTGCCCCCCAGTCCCTCCTGCTGGAAGCTGCCCAGCCAGAGATGGGCAGGTGCCATATTGTGATCTGTTGGTGATGACTTCTCCCAGTACTGAACTGCAGACATTATCACAGGATCCTGGTCCTTCCCCAGTACTGAACTGTGATCCAGGAGTGCCAGAGACATTTCAGACACTAGAATAGCTCTGTCCCGGCTCCAGTCTCTGTCCTGGACATTAATATAACACATTGTCCAGGCTCCAGTCTCTGTCCAGGCTCCAGTCTCTGTCCTGGACATTAATATAGCACATTGTCCAGGCTCCAGTCTCTGTCCAGGCTCCAGTCTCTGTCCTGGACATTAATATAGCACATTGTCCAGGTTCCAGTCTCTGTCCTGGACATTAATATAGCACATTGTCCAGGCTCCAGTCTCTGTCCAGGCTCCAGTCTCTGTCCAGGTTCCAGTCTCTGTCCTGGACATTAATATAGCACATTGTCCAGGTTCCAGTCTCTGTCCTGCACATTGTCCTTGGCTCGCCATACTTAATCTTGTTTTCTTTCTGAAAAGTCACAAAAACTCTCTCTCTCTCCCTCCCTCCCTCCTATTTCTCTCTCTACCTTCCTCCCTCCCTCCCTCCCTCCCTCTCTCTCTCTCTCTCTCTCTCTCCCTCCCTCAGTCCTATTTCACTCTCTAAAGCCCCGATCAGTGGCCATGTCAAATACACAACACTGTCCTTTCTAATTGTCATGGACTTTGCTGAGAATAGTTTTTGATTGCGCTGGCGTCGGGGGGAGGTTGTTGATCAGAGGCTGGGCACAGCCATGGCTCCTGCCCTGTAGGCTGTAGGCTGGCGTTTCCTTGGCGCCAGGGGCCAGATGTTCGGTATTGGCTGGAAATCACTGTGGAAATGGCTGTTGTTGTTGTTGTTGTTGTTGTTATAGAATCACAAACACACATGGGCGTGACTGACAGAATGAGGTGGGGATGCAAACAGGGAAGTGTGTCTATGGAAACTTTACACAATGTAAGCTTAAGGTGTAAAAATAAGGTGGGATTTTACACTGAGACAACCAATGAGAGCCACTGCCATGAATCAGACAGGACTATACCGGACAGAGTGCAACCAGTACGGGGTGTCCATTCTCGGGATGTGCCGGAGCGAAGCAGGAGTGTTGTCTCCTGACTTTGCTCTTTCCCGGGGGAAAGCACATCAGCAAAGCCCCATGTCCGCGCGTGTGTGTGCGTGCGTGCATGTGTGTGTGTGCACAATTGTGTGTGTGTGCGTGCATGTGTGTGGGAGCATGCATATGTGTGTGTGTGGGTGCATGTGTGTGTGTGTGTGGGTGTGCGTGTGTGCATGCATGCGTGTTTGTGTTTGTGTGGGTGGGAGTTTGTGTGTGTGTACATACGTGTGTGTGTGTGTGTGTGTGTGGTTGCATGTGTATATGTGGGTGGGTGTTTGTGTGTGCATGTGTTTGTGTGCGTGTGTGTTTATGAGGGAGGGGGGGTGTTTGCGTGTGTGTGTGTGGGGGGGGGGTGTTTCACTGATTTCACCCTAAACTGCTCCCCTTAAAAGGCTGTGGACAAGCATACACATCCACACACTTGTACACACACACACCACTTAGACATTCATATGAAACACACACACTCACACATACATATGAAACATTTTCACATACTTACATTTTTGTATGATAACTTACACTTGCATATACACACACTTTCACATTCATGCTCTGGTGTATAAACACAGAGTTTAACTAGGCTTGTGCGTATGTGTGTGTGGCCGCGTGTGTAAAACAATTTTCAGTGCACACGGAAGTCATTTCATGGTAACAGGAAGGCAGATATTTAACATGTGTACAGCATGCTCATCAATATGAAGTGAAGAGAGGTCTCTAAAAAAGGAAACATATCGTCATGTCAGTGTCTAATTCTGATTATATCATAGACACCAGTGAAAGAATATTTGTGCAGTTCCACCAACATTTTGTGCACCTCATACTAGTGTTCTCAATCATTAGTGTGTTTAATATGGATGTGTAAGTAGTGTGTGTGTGTGTGTATGCATGTGTGCACGTGCGTGTGTGTGTGTATGTGTGTGTGTGCGTGTGTGTGTGTGTATGTGCGCATGCGTGCGCGCAAGTGTGTGTGTGTGTGTGTGTGTGTGTGTGTGTGTGTGTGTGTGTGTGTGTGTGTTTGACAGCCTTAGGGAGGATAAAGGAATTCGTTTTACTAAACAGTGTGATAGAAACAGATGAATATGAGAACTAATGGCTAATCTCTAACTCAGCCAAGTCATTAACCACAGAGAGAGAGAGAGAGAGAGAGAGAGAGAGAGAGAGAGAGAGAGAGAGAGAGAGAGGCACAGAGAGACAGACAGACAGACAGAGAGAGAGAGAGAAACATGATGCCTATCCTCATTATGTTAATGTTCCTGGTCTGATATACAGGTGTTAATGTTCCTGGTCTGATATACTGGTGTTAATGTTCCTGGTCTAATATATTGGTGTTATTGTTCCTGGTCTGATATACTGGTGTTAATGTTCCTGGTCTGATATACTGGTGTTATTGTCCTGGTCTAATATATTGGTGTTATTGTTCCTGGTCTGATATACTGGTGTTAATGTTCCTGGTCTGATATACTGGTGTTATTGTCCTGGTCTGATATATTGGTGTTATTGTCCTTGTCTAATATACTGGTGTTAATGTTCCTGCTCTGATATACTGGTGTTAATGTTCCTGGTCTGATATACTGGTGTTATTGTCCTTGTTTGATATACTGGTGTTAATGTTCCTGGTCTGATTTATTGGTGTTAATGTTCCTGCTCTGATATACTGGTGTTAATGTTCCTGGTCTGATATACTGGTGTTATTGTCCTTGTCTGATATACTGGTGTTAATGTTCCTGGTCTGATATATTGGAGTTAATGTTCCTGGTCTGATATATTGGAGTTAATGTTCCTGGTCTGATATGTTGATGTTATTGTCCTTGTCTGATATACTGGTGTTAATGTTCCTGGTCTGATATATTGGTGCTATTGTTCCTGATCTGATACATTCCTGTTATTGTTCCTGGTCTGATATATTGGAGTTAATGTTCTTGGTCTAATATATTGGTGTTAATGTTCCTGGTCTGATATACTGGTGTTAATGTTCCTAGTCTGATATATTGGAGTTAATGTTCCTGGTCTGATATATTGGTGTTATTGTTCCTGGTCAGGTATATTGGTGCTATTGTTCCTGATCTGATACAGTGGTGCTATTGTTCCTGATCTGATACATTGGTGCTATTGTTCCTGGTCTGATATATTGGAGTTAATGTTCCTGGTCTGATATATTGGTGTTACTGACCTTGTCTGATATATTGGTGTTATTGTTCCTGGTTTGATATATTGATGTTAATGTTCCTGGTCTGATATATTGGTGTTATTGTTCCTGGTCTGAAATTTTGTAGTACAGTCATTTTCATGTTTGAATTATTAGATCATTTATTCACTCCACGTTATTACTGACAGCCTTGTCTCCACTTTTAATATCAATACTCTGAAAGTTATGTTTAATTTTATTTGTTTTTTGATAGCCATGTCAATAAAACCTTGTTGATATGATTTCATTTAATGAGAAACTGTGCGTAAGAGAGAGAGAGAGAGAGAGAGAGAGAGAGAGAGAGAGAGAGAGAGAGAGTGTCAGAGTGTGAGAGAGAGTCACAGAGAGAGAGACTGTCAAATAGAGAGAGAGAGAGAGAATGAGAATGTCAGAGAAGGAGAGAGAGAGAGTCAGAGAGAGAGAGAAATTGATGGGAAAATTAGACCCTTCTTTTGCTCCCAGCTGTTGTTTGGTACTGTCAGATGAATGTTGTGTAACGGGTGTTGAGTAGAACAGGTGTTGTTTGGGTGTCATTTTAAATACACGGATTCCTTCCTCCATTTAAAATGATCTGTTCTACATCATCTCCTAACCAAGGCTGCCACCATGAACATTACACCACAATCTGCTCATATGCTATGAAAGGCTTCATTAAGTGTGTGTGTGTGTGTGTGTGTGTGTGTGTGTGTGTGTGTGTGTGTGTGTGCATGTGTGAGAAAGAGTAAGATAGAGAGAGAGAAAAATGAAGGTGTATATAGGTGTGTGTGTGTGTCTGTGTTTTAGAGATTTCAGAGTGCACTAATTTAATTCTTTAGCTGAACGTAATGAGCTTTGTGTTACTGCGTACCAACCCAGTTCTGAAACACGATGCACATTTTGCTCAACACGCTTAATCACTTAATTAAGCGACACTTCTGAATTACACCTTCTAATTAACTGGGAGCCCGTCAGAAGTTTGTTAATGAATCGGATTATCCTAAGAGCCGCGGTTTAGATGCGCGTCTACCGGCTGGGCGTTTGTGGATAGAGTGCCAGCACTACCTTAACCCCCTGTCTGGAACACCGGGAATTAACAGGGACTTGGGGTGGAGCTGCCGAAGACAAGCAAACCCACGAGGACAGAGAAGGAAGGAGATCAAAGGAGGGGGAGAGAAAGAGAGAGAGAGAGAGATAGAGCAAGCGAAGGAAGGAGAGAGACAGAGAAGGAAAGAGAGAACAGTGGAGGGAGAGAGAGGTGGGAGAAAGAAAGGAAAGGAAAATAAGGTGAGAAAGAGAGATGGAGAGAGAGAAGGGAATCACACTGGAGTGGTAATCTTTCCAGTTACTGCCCTCTCTGGGTAGCTTTTCTGCACACACACTGATGTCATGGGGAAAATTTAATATCCGTGAAGACAGATGGTGGGGTGCAGGACATATCGAGTGGGTGACCAGAGTGTGTGTGATTGTGTGTATATATATTCATTCAGAAGAGAGTCAGAGAGAGAGAGAGAGTGAGTGTATGTGTGTGTGTGATAAACCTACACAGCCAAGAGGTCTGTCAGGAACAGAGAGACTGGCAGGATGTATGCAGTCTGTAGATGTGTCCCCTGTAGACGTGTGCTCTATAGATGTATCCCCTGTAGACGTGTGCTCTATAGATGTGTCCCCTGTAGACGTGTGCTCTATAGATGTGTCCCCTGTAGACGTGTGTTCTATAGATGTATCCCCTGTAGACGTGTGCTCTATAGATGTATCCCCTGTAGACGTGTGCTCTATAGATGTGTCCCCTGTCCTGTAGAAGTGTCCTCTGTAGATGTGTCCCCTGTAGACGTGTGTTCTATAGATGTGTCCCCTGTAGACGTGTGCTATATAGATGTGTCCCCTGTAGACGTGCGCTCTATAGATGTGTCCCCTGTAGAAGTGTCCTCTGTAGATGTGTCCCCTGTAGACGTGTGCTCTATAGATGTGTCCCCTGTAGAAGTGTGCTCTATAGATGTATCCCCTGTAGACGTGTGCTCTATAGATGTATCCCCTGTAGACGTGTGCTCTATAGATGTATCCCCTGTAGACGTGTGCTCTATAGATGTATCCCCTGTAGACGTGTGCTCTATAGATGTGTCCCCTGTAGACGTGTGTTCTATAGATGTATCCCCTGTAGACGTGTGCTCTATAGATGTATCCCCTGTAGACGTGTGCTCTATAGATGTGTCCCCTGTCCTGTAGAAGTGTCCTCTGTAGATGTGTCCCCTGTAGACGTGTGTTCTATAGATGTGTCCCCTGTAGACGTGTGCTATATAGATGTGTCCCCTGTAGACGTGCGCTCTATAGATGTGTCCCCTGTAGAAGTGTCCTCTGTAGATGTGTCCCCTGTAGACGTGTGCTCTATAAATGTGTCTCCTGTAGAAGTGTCCTCTGTAGATGTGTCCCCTGTAGACGTGTGCTCTATAGATGTGTCCCCTGTAGATGTGGGCTCTATAGATGTGTCCCCTGTAGACGTATCCTCTATACATGTGTCCTCTGTAGAAGTGTCCTCTATAGATGTGTCCCCTGTAAACGTGTTTTCTAAAGTCATGTCCAATGTAGAAGTGTCCTCTGTAGATGTGTCCCCTGTAGACGTGTGCTCTACAGATGTGTCCCCTTAGAAATGTCCTCTATAGACGTGTCCCTTGTAGAAGTGTCCTCTATAGATGTGTCCTCTGTAGAAGTGTCCTCTATAAATGTGTCCCCTGTAGACATTTCCTCTGGGAAAACACTGAATAATGGCTCCAGGTCTGAATTAGGACAGGATTCCCTAAGTCTGAAAAAAAAAAAAACCCCACAAAAGTTTTGGAAACCTGTAGATGCATATGATCCTCCCCCCCACTCGATCATTTAGTCCCGTCCTCCCCTGGTCGGCATGGAGACTGATGTGGAACAGAGTCCCACCAACATGGCCGCAGATGGCGGAGAGCATGACACGCGTGCAAACACGGTGTGTGATGTGTTGCACGGAATCAACATAAATGCCCAAAGCAGACATCAAGCCAGTCTGGCGCTAACAAACGTTGCCTCCTGGTGGTGTGTGCAGGGCCTGGAAGTGCCCCTGACTTGGCTCCAGATGGGGAAAAAATTTGATTTGGTATAAACACCCCCTCCTCCCCTGAGGGTCTTACGAGTGACGTCGGGGCACAGCTGGCCTGACTATGGCTGCCGTAGGGGAGAGGTGGGAGGAGAGGAATTGCCCCGGCAACGGCGTTTGTCACAGCGTAACGAAGGAGCCGGGGCGCTGGCCGCCGGAGGAGTGCGGACTTGGCGCCGGCCCGCATCATTCGGGTTTACAGTTCCGCCTGGACGTTCCACTTTCGACGGATGATACAACGGCACCGCAACAAGAACCGACAGAGAGAGCAAGTAAAAAAGAGAGAGGAAGAGATATAGAGGTAGAAAGAGTGAGTGTGAGAGAGAATTTAATTACAACCAAATGGTCATCATTGTTGTAGCTCACTAGGCAGCCATTCTTCTCTCTCTATCCATCGTTCACGCAAACACACACACACACACACACACACACACACACACACTCAGTTCAGTGTCATGGGAGAAATTTAATATCAGTGAAGACAGAGACGACAGAATCGAATGTGTTCAGTGTAGTCGGGGGGGGGGGGGGGGGGGGTGGTATTAGTGGTAACAGAGGTCTTGATATAATGTCCTCCCCAGGGTGAAGGGGCAGGGATGTTCAGATGATACAGGAGGGTAGATAGAAGGATCAGAGGAATAAAGACATATCTGTGTGTGTGTGTGTGTGTGTGTGTGAGAGAGAGAGCCTGTGTCTGTGTGTGTGTGTGTGTGTGTGTGTGTGTGTGTGAGGGAGAGAGAGAGAGAGTGTGTGTGTCTGTGTGTGTGTGTGAGAGAGAGAGTGTGTGTGTGTGTGTGAGAGAGAGAGAGAGAGAGAGAGAGAGAGAGAGAGCCTGTGTGTGTGTGTGTGTGTCTGTGTGTGTGTGAGAGAAAGAGAGTGTGTGTGTGTGTGTGTGTGTGTGTGTGTGTGTGTGTGTGTGTGTGTGTGTGTGTGTGTGTGTGTGTGTGTGTTGTAGATGTACAGGAGAGCTGATCCACTGTTTCATGCACCATTAAACCATATCTGTTATTATGAGTTCCTGCCACTGTTCCTACAAACATAAGCCGTCCTAAACGCTGCTTCTGCCAGTTTTGATATGAAGTTGAAATAACAACTACATCGACTGACAGAGACTTTTGATGACATTAAGATGCAGCCAAATCTTATTGTCTAGACACAAGAAAGGAGTGTGTGTGTGTGTGTGTGTGTGTGTGTGTGTGTGTGTGTGTGTGTGTGTGTGTGTGTGTGTTGAAACAGGTGGTTGTCTCAAACACTGTTTGGGTGTTTACTGACCTAGAATGACTTTATTTCCAAATGTTAATGGAAAGTTAATGGAAAACAACAATTGTGCTTACATCACAACAGCAGGAATAAACCTTTACATAAACCTTTACATTAATCTTTACAGCTCTCGCACTCTGTGTGTGTGTATTTGTCTTCCTTTGTTATTGTGTGTTTGTGTGTTTTCCACTTTATTGTGTTTCCACTTTATTAAATACACAATAACAAAAACATAACTACACAAAAACTTTATTTAAGGACAATGTTTAGAATGCCAACATGACAACTACATATACATAAACATTTATAAATGCTTATTCCGGCAAGCATGTGCCACCATAAAAGCTGCATTTAAAAGCGTTGTGTAAAAGTGTAAAAGTGTCAACACCGTCAGGTGACATTAGGATATTATGACCCTTTGTGGGATGAAATGACATATCACATTATGTTTTTTTCCCCATTATGTCAGGGTTATATAATGGTGATGTTGTGTCCCAGCTTCTGCGATGAGGTCCTTGGTAAAAGGGAACGAAAATGAGGACTTCAGACAGACGCTCTGTAGTATGTGTAATGTGCGTAACACTGGAATGTAAGGAGCGTAACACTGACATGTATGGAGTGTCACACTGGACTGTTTTCTGGACTGTGTGCATTTGTGTATGTTTTCTGGACTGCATGGTTGTGTATGTTTTCTGGACTGTGTTTGTGCGTTTGTGTTTGAGCACATAATGCTTATTGAGAGTAGGGTGATCCAGATGATGAGGTTCAGAACCAAGCACGAAGAAACCAATACACAAAACAGTACACAAACCAACCGAAGAACCAGTATACACATCAAAGGCAAAGGGAGAACCAAGATAACATCACTCTCCATCCCCGTCCATATCACACATCAGCCATCTGTATTTTGTATCTAGGGAACAATCACACACACCTGTAGTTTACTGAAAACAGCCCATAATACCATAGTCGTACATACATATATCTGATAGAAAATAAAGCAAGAATGTGTGTTTTGTTGGGATAGGTCTACGCCCACAAACGTGCACACACACACACACACACACACACACACACACACACCTTCTAACTTCTAACTAACTTCTGCCCAGGAACAGTTCACCTACTCATAAATGCATGTGTTCTGTCTGATGTAACGACTCTCCTCTATAATCCATACAACACTGAGATCAGCACAGGTTTGGCGCAGCTCAAAGTCTGCCTGGAACAAAACAGTATAAAAGAAACAATCTCCATCCGTCAATCTTTCTCTCCATTTCTTTCCCTCCCTCTTTCGGTCTCTCTCTCCCTCGTTCTCTCGTCTTTGTGCCTTTCCTAATGCTCAGTGTGTTCTGTATGGACGTCATGACCTTTCTGAAGATAAACATGAAGTCTCCATGGAGATTCTTCCTATCGGTCACTGCCAGTGCATCCCGGTCCACCTCTGCTGCATTCATACTATGTGATTCAGGACACACTCACCTTATTTCACACGTGTGCGTGCACATGCATGCATGCAAACACACACACTTACACAATTTGTGTCTAAATGCGCACACATGGTTTCTGGCGAAACAAACATTCTGTCTCTCTCTTACACATACACACACACACACACACACAGAGTTTCTGTCTAAACACACACCCACACAAATATTTTAGTCCAAATTCCAGTCAAACTCCCACATTCAAATACACACTCACACATTCCTATACACACACTCCTTCTCTTTCTGTCCAATTCACTATAACCAACACCAACCCACCAACTCCAACACACACCCACACACACATGCACACACATTATTTAGGCCCTGGGTCAGATACTCCTAATTTTGCTGCCAGTCTTCCTTATGTCCAATGATCTGATGCAATCGTGCTGTAATACCAATAAACCACTTTACACTGAAGCCTCTGCGTGTGTCTCTTATCTCTCAATGAGAGCAGGAAACTGTCTGAGGGTGTTGTACTCAAAAGTCTCAGACCCAGGACCCAGACAGAAAGTGACACATAGAGTCCGAGGCTACACCAGGCCTGCGTAGTCAGAACCTAGACCAAGACCAGTCCAAAACCAGGCATGGGCCAAGATTTTTAATAAGAAAAACATGTTGTGTTTCATATTTGTAGAATTTGTATTTTATATTTAGTATACATCAAATATACTAATAAATGACATTATAGTCTATGTTATATATTGTACATAAAGTGTACAATATACATAAAGTGTACAATATACAATATACCTCCTGTAGTAAACAAACAATACCTCCAATAGTAAACAGTACCTCGTATCCCACTGTAATAACGCACGAGGCATCGTACACCACTGCCTCTACCTCGTATCCCACTGTAATAACGCACGAGGCATCGTACACCACTGCCTCTACCTCGTATCCCACTGTAATTACGCACGAGGCATCGTACACCACTGCCTCTACCTCGTATCCCACTTTAATTACGCACGAGGCATCGTACACCACTGCCTCTACCTCGTATCCCACTTTAATTACGCACGAGGCATCGTACACCACTGCCTCTACCTCGTATCCCACTTTAATTACGCACGAGGCATCGTACACCACTGCCTCTACCTCTTCTTCCTCTTTCCTTCTTTACTTCCATATCTTAAGACACCCCCTCATGACTGGTGCCCCATCTGTCCGTCAGGCTGAAGGATATGAGATGAAATGACGGCGCTTCCACGGAATACTAACCACCTGACCATCTCTTCCTGCGCGAATGAGTCGTTAGGCTTTGTGTCGTCACGTACCTCATGGAGGGGGTCTTGGCTCCCCCCTGCCTTTGTGAACACAAGGAGCGATGCACCTCCATGTTTGATTCATCTGCCATTTGTCATCTTTCATGTCATCTTTTGTATGAAAGAAACTGGAAACACTGGAAAGCAGCAGTTATAAACAACTTTAAAATGGCTGGCATGATACAGAAGGCTGTGTGTGTGTGTGTGTGTGGATTATCGTGTCTGTGCACACACTTCTTACTATTCTGGTGTTTAACCTGCTGTGGAGAGCTGCTTCAGCTTATTTCAATTCCCAGTGTGTGTGTGTGTGTGTGTGTGTGTGTGCGTGCATCACCTCTCCTGTGCTGAGGCAATACCGCTGTAAGAGTACAGATGGTGAGACTGAAGCTCCGCTGCATTAATTGGCATCAATTAGCCCTCATTACACCCAATACTGCCATCTAGTGGACTGACCAAACATTCCAGGGCCTCTGGAATTAAATTAAACCTACATTAAGTGTCAGACTATGAGACATTTCCTAGTCTAGGATTAAGACTGCTAAATTATAATTACATTATATTCAGAACCCTAATAATTCACAGGAAAGTTTGGCTAATTTCATGGACCTAGTTCCTCAAAAAAAGGTAGATTTCACAGCATTTATTAAACATTTAATTACATAGCTAGCTAGGACAGTAGCTTATCCTCGCCAGACTAGCCTGTGGTGCTAAGATAATGTCTTACTACAGAA
>NC_137501.1:13085000-13092500 GCF_041902795.1 Electrophorus electricus | reverse complement strand
CTCGGCGACCCGAATTGACCCCGGAACAGGGCCAGCTGTGTCATTTGAAGGGGTGAGCTCACCACCTGCCGGAGACTGTGGGTAACGGGCGGCGACGTCGCCGCAGCCGGACATGTTGGACTACGGCGAGACATAAAGAGGCAGCTGAAGAGAAAGAGAAGAGAAACAAGAGAAAGAGAACAGAAGAGAAGAGAAGAGAAAGAGAAGAGAAGGTACAGACCACTTTTGGGTGTTCTTTACATCTTTCGTTCTCTTCAGAATTTTCCATTTTTTAATAATTTCTGTATAAATTAGTGAACAGATTGCGGGTGTGGACGCAGCAGCCGCACGCTACACTTCCCCGTGACGTGCACGGTAGACACGCGCGGTTCTTTTTATCAGCGCTTCTCTGTCCCCCTCTCTGTCTGTCGCTCTGCTTCTGTCCGTCCCGGGTGAAATGACGGCGGGGTTCCGGATGCTCTGTGCAGACGGGACAGGAATGTGAAGGGAATGTTGGGATTAAGGACCATGTCTGTCTGCTGCCCGCTACCCACTAACGTCCCCGAGATGTCAGACTCATCTGTGATCCACTAACTTCATCAAAATATCAGTCGAACCCGTGAGCTAACCGCCGTCTTCTGCCGGCATCAATTGCAAACTCCACCGAGATGTCAAACTGTTTCCTGAGCTAAACGCTAGCCTCAAGCTTCCCGGAGTTGCCACGTTCCCCGCACACTCCCCTAGCTGCAGCTTGGCCGTGCTGTTTTCTCGTTTATCGCTCCATTTCTTCTCAGTCCCGTGCTCTTCCTCAGTGTTACTTCTGACGTGGCGTTAGCTGGGGGGTTGCACTCCTCTGTCGAGCCTACTGAATATGCCCGTTGTTCTGGGTGATTGTAGTAACCCTGTCAGTGCGGGGCGGACTGTGGGTGCCATTGTTAGCAGCGTGGAGGCCTAACACGTAACAAAGTGTAGAACACTGCTCTCATCGATAGCCCCTGCCCATTGCAATCCTTTGAATCTGTCTGTAGCTCTCGGTTAATTCCCACAGGTTTTGTTCTCATGTTGTGAATTGTTTCAAGTTTTTCTTTTTTTCTTTAAGAATCGTTTCTGCATGGTGGAGCATCCTTATATTTTTCAGCATATGACAGAAATTGTTCCTTTTTAGGTTCAGTTTGTGTTCCATTTTCATGTCTGTTTAATATAACACTTGCAAAACGTCTTTTCTAATTGTTCCTTGTTTTTAATAATTATAGGTTGAAGTGTTTCTTTAGCCTGAGTGATCTTTGTGCTCTGGATAAAGTGGCGAGACAGACGTGCCTCGCCTTTGATTATGAGGGCAGTGTTAAAAAGGCTGACTGGGCCACAGTTTGGATTTGCGTGTGGAGGGCAGAACTGACTAGTGCTGTTGGGAAGTCGCTTTGATTGGCTATTGATGACCACGGAGGACGAAGGTCCAAGGTCAAAGGTCAACATGAAACACGTGCTAAAAACGTTAACGGGCTGGGTGGGCGTGAAAGCAAGTAATCTCATGCAAAGACACATCCCCCTTTTCATCCCTGTTCCTCCCTTCTCCCCTTTAGGATCGCTGAAGGGCCGTATGGGATAGCTGAGGTCGCCATGCCTGTCGCCCTACGGAAGCGGAGCTGGGAAGACCACGTCACCCCGCACTGGGGAACACGGTACAGCTACGACGACCTCGACCTGATCTGCTGGCACGGCGTCGTGGACGGTGGAGGCCCGTCCACCGGGCCGAGGGAGAGGTGCGCGTCCATGCCGGAGTGTCGGCGGCGACGGCCAGCGGTCGGGAGCCGCACCGAGGCGGGTGGCGATGACGACGAAGGGGCTGTTGGTGACAACGGGTCTTGGAGAGAGAGGACATTCTCTTGTGGACTTACCGGGACAACGGGCCAAAGCGGAAATAAAGAAACAGGAAATGTCTCTGGGGCAGAATCTTTGCCCACAATGACTGACCAGGACATGCACCAATCAGCAGAGAGCTCTGCCGGACATGGCTCTGTGGGCAGCCTGTCGGCGTCCACGTCTAATGACATTCCCGGTGAGGGCCACAGGAATGGGACTGAGATGGAGGATGAATGGCCTTTTCCTGACACTCTTCCCACCTCTGAACCCTCATCTCCAAACGTTGAGGGTTGTGGAACGGACGGGACACGGCCCGACATTGGCTCCGCAGACAGGGCTGAAGCCAGCGGCACCGAGCCCATCCCGGAAGAGAGCGTGGTCATCAGAGCACAAGGAAGTCCAGAGACAAAACTGACCAAACTGGGGGACAGTGAAGATGACCATGTCGGCGGTCCTGTGGACGCCGCTGGTGCAGATGCAGACCTGACTGGAGAAGACCGGAGCTCTGAGCATCTAGATCCCAGTCAGGTTTCCAAGACCTCTGTTGCTCCGGATGTTAGCTTTCCAAACCCCGCTGCTCAGAGCAGTGGTGTGGCGTGTCATTCGCGGAATGTTGACCGGCTAGACGCTGGTGGCCCGCTTGCAAAGACTCGTGACTTCGGAGCATCCAGTGACCATGAAGCTCCTCCATGCTTATCCGGGAGTGACCCTAAGCTGAACCCAATCCTCGAGATATCTTTGACTGAGTCTGAGGAGGAAGCCCCTGGTCATGTGATGGCAGTGGCATTCCTGGAACCTGAGGGCATCAGAAATGGCGCGGCGGCGATGCACACACCACAGGGCTCATCGGGGCTGCTTGCTGAGCAAGGACTTCTGGGAAATTCCCAAAACAACAAAGTGGCCGAGCTCACTCCAGTCTGGGAGTCTTTATTGGATTGTGCCTCAGAAACTGTCCAATCGGATGCACCTGGTCATCAGGCAACTCCAAATATGGACAGGAGTGATGAGGTTGAGAGAAACAAACCTCAAGAATCCCCCGTCCGACTATGGGCACGGAAGGTAAGATCCACTTCCTGTTTAATCTCTGACTGGTTTTGTGTGCTGTGTGGTTGTGCAGTTTGTGGGCACCTGCCCTAACCCCAGGGACAGCTCATGGTCAGCAGCCCTAACCCCGGGGGCAGCTCGTGGGCACCTGCCCTAACCCCGTGGGCATCTGCCCTAACCCTGGGGGCAGCTCGTGGGCACCTGCCCTAACCCCAGGGGCAGTTTGTGGGCACCTGCTCTAACCCCAGGGGCAGCAGGGCAGCATGTGCGTTGACACACATTTTATGTGCTTGTGAGCAGCATGGAGTTGAATCACTGATAGACATGCTCTTAGATTTAGCAAACATCAGAGACAATTGTGTGTGTGACAATTGTGTGCAAATCTGTGTGCAAAATACACACACATACACACACACACACCACACACACGTGTGTAGGTACACACTCAGTCTTAGAGGTGTGTGTGGATCACATATGTAGGTACACGCTCAGTCTCAGGTGTGTGTGGATCATGTGTGTGTAGGTACATGCTCAGTCTCGGAGGTGTGTGTGGATCATCTGTGTAGGTACACACCTACATGTGTGTATGGATCACATGTGTAGGTACACACTCAGTCTTAGAGGTTTGTATGGATCACATGTGTGTAGGTACATGCTGAGTTTCAGAGGTGTGTTTGGATCACGTGTGTGTAGGTACACAGTCTCCGAGGTGTGTGTGGATCACGTCTGTAAGTACACATTCAGTCTCAGAGGTGTGTGTGGATCAGATGTGTGTAGGTACACGGAGAGACAGAGAGAATTTGGTGTAATGAAACAAAGCCGGAAGAGTGATGATGATGATGATGATGATGATGAAGGTAATGACTGCTAGCTCCATAATTAGCTCTCTGGGGGACCATTTGGTGTTTTCAGTTTTTGCTGACAGAACTCGCTGAAGCAGGTTTGCCTGTCACCATGTCAGAGGGACTCCAGTTACAGACTCCAGCTGCATTATTATCTGTTTATAGCAGTTTCTCTTCATATCTCTTGGATCAGGTCTGGATTTTTGTAATCCGGGGTGTTCCAATCCCAGACATGAAGCTCCTACAAATATTCCTATCCCCCTTTTATCTAGGAGCCAGGGGACCACCCTGAAAACCCGTTATTTGTACTGTTCAGTTTCCAAATCCAGTTCCCAAGTCCAGGACCAAATCCAGTCTATAGTTGAAGAGTCCAGTACTGCAGAAAAAGCACCACAGTCCTCACGGACACCCCAAGCCAGTGTTTACATGCCTGGAAAACCTCCCTGCATGCCTGGAGACAGCAGACTGCCCCCACCCCTATTGGTTAACACCTGCCTCAGCCAATCACTGTTTGGCAAAGACTCAGTTCGTTGGATCTGATTGGTTTTACTTAGGACCAAACTCTGCATTCTGAACCTCCTGAAGATTAGGGATCCCCAGTGCGGGGGATCTTCTGGTGTCAAGTTCCCCATGTTTTTCACAGCGAATCATCGCTGGAACTCTGCCCAGTGCTCAATGTCAACACTGACTGAAACACATGGTTTCCTGTGGATGTAGCTACTCAGAAAACCTCAGATCTGTTTTGATTTCTGACTCCTGTGGCGTGGCGTGGCGCGGCGTGGATGTTGTGTGTTGTGGTTCGCTGTATGTTGCATATGTAGGCGTTGGACAGTAGATTCATTGTGCAGAACCTGCAGTGTGAAGTGAAATGTAACCTTGGTCCAAATGGATAATCTTAATAACCTCACACTATAATCTCAGACTATAATCTCACACTATACTCTTACACTACAATCTTACACTATAATCTCACACTATAATTTTACATTATAATATCACACTATAATTTTACACTATAATATCACACTATAATCTTACCCTTTAACATATATGTCAGTTATACTAATAACCCTTATGTGAGTTATTCTAATAACTCATATGTGAGTTATACTAACGCTGTGCTACTTAAGGCAGTGTTGTGTTGGTTGACCTGCGGTAGAACTGCATGTGTACTGATCACCACTTTGATGGTTATGAGGTTTATTAGAATGAAATAAGACATCAAAGCCCCTCCTCTTCCTTCCTGTGACCCTCAGATGTGTGATATACTGAAGCTCTCATCCTCCTGGGTTTAGGGCCCACACACACACACACACACACACACACACACAGTTTATGGTGACTACAGAGTGATCTTCTTAATGGAACAGAATGTGCAGAAGGGAATGGAGTATAAAGTGTTTGGACCCATACAGCTCCAGCACACACCGATCTCTCCCACTGCTGTATTAGTCTGATTAGTTCCGGAACAATCCGCAGTAGTTAGTATGCTTTAAGATTAACACAGTAAGAGGGATCAAGGGATTAAACCACCATTACAATGGACTAACACTGGAGAAAAACTATGCTACTACAAGTATACTGTGTATGTGCATGTGTGAGTGTGTGTGTGCATTTGTGTGCGTGTGTGTGTGTGTGTGTGTGTGTGTGTGTGTGTGTGTGTGTGTGTGTGTTGGTAAAACTGAAAAGCAAGTTTCCCAGGTAATGTATGGATAACTGTTTTTTTCTTTCTTTCTGTTTTTTGTTTTTGTTGTTTTTTGTGTGTATGTGTGTCTGCATGTGTGTGTGTATCTGCACGTGAGTGTGTGTACATGCATGCGTGAGTGTGTGTGTGCACGTGTGTGTGTGTATCTGCACGTGAGTGTGCATGCATCCTTGCGTGTGTGTGTGTGCACGTGCGTGTATGTGTGTGTGTGCACGTGCGTGCGTGCGTGCGTGTGTGTGTGTGTGTGTGTGTGTGTGCGCTGTGCACATGTCCTTCATGCCTAGGGTACTCTTGGAGTAGCTACAATAGGAATGGAGCTGGGGTCTCTAAGACTGACCTGAGAACATCTTCTTCTAACAACATCCCAACTCTGGTCTCAGATCAGTGTGGAAAGGCATGTTTCACTAGTGCCATGGTGGAGGAAGCAGCTGTAGGCCCAGACCAGATGGGCTGCAGCTCGGGCCGGTAGTCCTGCAGGACGGGACGTGCTTGGGCCGGTAGTCCTGAAGGACGGGACCTGCTCCAGGAAGAGCGGGCCCCCTTTCCCACGCTCTCTGTTTGTGGACGGAGGGTCCCTGCTCCTGGGGGCCAGCCGTGGGCTCTCCACTATCCCAGATTGGCCCCCTGCACTCGGGCGCCATGGTAACGGACATGCCCTGCTTATTAGCAACCTAAGCAGACCGCATCAGCCAGGAAGCTGGCGTTAGGCTCTCATGGCGCACCGCGTCCAGCGGTCTTGTCACCTGTGATGCGGGCAGAGGAAGTTACACAGGGGTCTGTTTTTTTTAGAGGTCGAGGTGTGTCAAAGCCTGAACAGGATACAGTGGTTAGTAATGTTAGCAATTCAGTGTCCAGTGAGACTGTCTGACCCGCAGACACGAGTCTCCTGGGAGAACTGGGAAAGAGGAAGAGAAGGGCATTGTGGGATACAGAGCAGCGTGGGAACACTCCCGCCTCTACACAGGAAATGGCTTATGTGTCGTTGCTGTGGCGCCTTAATGACAAAGGCAAATAAATGAACCAGCAGAAAAATATCAGACAAAAGGGGAGAAGCATGGAGAAATGTTTGAAAAACAAGATGTTTCCATTAGAATCGTTATCAAAGTTGCTGCTGTCCGTGGTGGTGGCGTGTGGCGCAGTCGCTGTGCTTCGTTGTCATATGACAGGACCTGCGCCTACCTGCGTGTGTGTGTGTGTGTCTGTGTGTGTGTGTGAGTGAGTGAGTGAGTGAGGTAAATGAGTTAGACGCTGCAGGACCGGCTGGCATCAGCAAATCCAATAGCTCTGACAGCTAATTCTTTGCTAAATGGAGACTATAGGTACAAGCGTTCAGAAGACATTACAGCAGATCAGAGAGAGCATGCATCGCGCACACACTCCATTCATTCCTTCAGATCAATATTCCCTGAAGTGTCATAAGGCTGGAATACTAATCGACTTACACACGTGTAAAAGCACACACATGGATATCTTACTCGAGTTACCAGACCTGAGCCTTAACGGTCCCAACTATACACCCATGCTATGTGCTACGCTTCACACCACAGAAACACACTGTTGTATTCACACTTACACACAATTCCCATGTCATCGCACAGTAAGTGTGTGCAGCTAAGAACACATCATCTACTCTCCACACAGAGAAAGAAAGAGATACGCAAAGAGAATATTTTAGTTTCAAAGAATCAAATGTTTATATATTGCTTATGTTCTGTTCCTAAGTAATGCACTGACTACAGTGAGACCTGTATCCTATTGTCTTCTAGTGGACACAGAGACAGTGAGACACTGAGATACTAGAACTGAGATACACTGAAAAACACAGAGATACTGGACACTGAGTTACACAGGCACAGTGAAATACTGAGACTGAAACTGATAAATTGAAAAATTGGGAAATTATTCACCAAGACACTGAAATACTGAAACACTGAGACAGCAGCTCACGGAAACACTGAGATACTGAAATTCTGACACACTGAGATACTGAGATACAGAGAAACTGAGAACACACTGACTCCACCCCGTCTGAACACACTGACTCCGTCCCCTAACATAATCCCATACTGC
>NC_137501.1:13050000-13075000 GCF_041902795.1 Electrophorus electricus | reverse complement strand
ACCCACGTCCGGACCAGTGCAGAACAAGGCCGGAGACCCTGGGAAGAGCCAGGTCTCTCCAGGATTAATCCTGCTTGCTCATCTGAGCGTTCCCGTAAAACAGCTCCAGGGCCCCGATGCCTGCCAGCATATTAAACGTTTTCAAACCCCCATGCTTTTAGCGCACATATGTTACATATCTCATAAATAATGTGAAAGAGAAACATTTATATATGAATAATAAATCATTGATAATGTAAATATATATATTTAAAAAATAAATAATGAATAATGTTAAAATGTATATCTGAATAATAAATAACATGTTATTTAAAGCATGGCAACTTAAAATTCCACTTCTTCATGAGGTCTTGTTCGTGAAAGGGCTTGTGGGAATTGGAGGCGTTGTGTGCCACTGTGGAGTCCAGCACGAGGGCCGTAATCCCAGCCGTAATCCAGCAGCCATGAGGCGCGTTGTAATGGGCGGGGGGAGAAAGTGACCGGTCGAGGCCTGGCCTCTGGGGGGCAGACTGAAGCAGGCAGGGAGACAAGCAGGGGCACTAACAACACTAATGGTGCTAACACTGTGTGTGTGTGTGTGTGTGTGTGTGTGTGTGTGTGTGTGTGTGTGTGTGTGTGTGTGAGAGAAGGCTCTGTCTTATCCCATCATCACAAGCAAGAACGTTCTCTCTTTCTTAGAAAGGAAGGGAAACAGGAGACAGGAGCGTTTTAACGCTGGCATTTAAAAAGCGTTCCCGTTTACGCAGCCGTAGCGGAGAGCTAGAACAGGCTTTGTGAACGCGTGTTCCTTTACACTCTTCATTCCTCATCCTCATCCTCACACACTGCCTGTTTCCGTCACTACTGCGTCTGAGGCGGAGTGGAGGATCTGCTTCCAGAATTCCTACAGGCCTTTCAGCGCGTGTGACCGGGCGGGAACGTTTACAAGAATGTCATCTCCGCTCCCTCCAGCGGAGTCTGGGAGAACAGGCTCGGCTTTAAGGAGCAGGGCTGGATCTGAGTGCCTGATCCCTCTCAGGTGTTTGTGAGGTGTGCTTGTGAGGTGTGTTTATGATGTGTGTTTGTTGTGATGTGTACTGTGATTTGTGGTTGTTCTGATTTGTGGTTGTTGTGATTTGTGGTTGTTGTGATGTGTGGTTTTGATATATCTTGTGATGTGTTTGTTGTGATGTGTGGTTGTGATGTGCGGTTGCTATGATACATGGAGTTGTGCTGTATGGTTGTTAGGCTGTACAGTTGTTGTGCTGTGTGGTTGTTGTGAAGTGTGGTTACTAGGCTACATCGCACACATGTTGCGGTGAAGGATAATCAGTGGCGTGTGATTGGTCGTGCGGTGATGATCACAGCACCTGGTGTACCACAGAGCTACACACACTAACACACACAAACACACACACACACACACGGTGCTGGCCCTCAGTGTATCGCTTTGTCAATTAGCTGAGACATTAATATTTTTGCCTTCATTTGACATTTGAAGGACATTCTCTCTGTCTCACTCCTCACACCACACACACAGACACACATACACACACACAGACCTTCAAACATGTTTCTCTAGTATATTAAAAATGCCCATCATGCTTGGAGTTTTTTAGGAGGCAACACCATGATGAGGAGGTTCCGTATGAAAACAGGAAGAGGAGAGGAGAAGAGAGGAGAGGAACGCATGATGGCGAGAGAGAGAGAGAGAGAGAGAGAGAGCGAGGGATCAAGCATTTGAAAAACAGTGAACCAATCAGTTTTATCTGTCACGCACACACACACACACACACACACACACACACACACAAGCAGAGATTGAGACGCCTGGGTGCAGTGCAAGGGTCAGACGTGGACCCATTCCAGGGCCCTGTGGATTTATAAAGGTGAAAGGTCACCGCCCAGAGCGTGAGCTCTGGGGTCGAAGGTCTGACGAAGGGAGACCCCTTGCATTCCTTCAGTTCTCCACCCTGTGAAGCGGTCCGGAATTCTAGCGCCACCCCTCGGAAAAGTCAACACAGCCAGGAAAGTGGCATATCTCACCAGACGGCCGGAGACAGTCCCGGACGGAACTGCATCTCCTGCCGCCGGAACTGAGGTTGTTCGCGTGTCCGTTGTAGTTTCTGGGTTATGCACGCGCACGTGCTGGCTATATGTCACACTCACCATTGCCATGGTGAGGATGTGCAGGTGATCTGTTCTTCATCCCTTTTCATCCATCCTCTTCTTCCCGGTTAAAACCACATAGAGCATTCCACCCCGTAACAACATGCGTCGTGCTGGGACGGTCATACAGAAAACACAGTGAGAGGTGTGTATGGGTGTGTGTGTGTGTGTGTGTGTGTGTGTGTGTGTGTGTGTGTGCCCTGTTAAGGTTACAAAATGGCATGTCGACCTCAGATCCTGAATAAACCAGAGACTCTCTCTCTCTCTCTCTCTCTCTCTTTCTCTCTTTCTCTTGCTCTTCTCTTTCTCTGTTTCTCACTGTCCCTCTCTCTCTCTCCCTCTCTCCCCCCTCTCTCTTTCTCTCGCTCTTCTCTCTCTCTCTCACTCTCTCTCTCTCTCTCTCTCTCTCTCTCTCTCTCTGTGTCTCTCTGCGTGTGTGTCTCTCACTCTCTCT
Source organism: Electrophorus electricus (assembly GCF_041902795.1). Lineage (NCBI taxonomy): Eukaryota > Metazoa > Chordata > Actinopteri > Gymnotiformes > Gymnotidae > Electrophorus > Electrophorus electricus. The sequence goes on along the minus strand of NC_137501.1, from coordinate 13,072,398 downwards.
CTCTCTCTTTCTCTCGCTCTTCTCTTTCTGTTTCTCACTCTCTCTCTCTTTCTCTCTCTCTCTCTCTGTCTCTCTGCGTGTGTGTGTCTCTCTCTCTCTCTGTCTCTCTGCGTGTGTGTCTCTCTCTCTCTCTCTGTGTCTCTCTGCATGTGTGTCTCTCTCTATTTAAAAAATTCTGCACACAGAATACAGCGTTGTTGTTGCAGTTGTTGTCAGCTAATAGTTTGCTTGTTTGTTTTTCAGACCTGCGCTGCATTCTCCAGGACAGACAGAGCAGGTAAGTGCTGAACACGCCCTCTCATCACCTCGCCTGCTGTTGCTGTCAGTGGGGTACGTGGGTAATGTAGTCCTTTGCATGCTAGACTGGTAGTCGCACGCGTGACCTTTGCGACCTTTGGGCCGTTGCTGGTGGCGGCGGTTGTGTTTTCCCGGCGCTTGGGAAGGCAGACGGACACTCCGGTTCTCGTCCGTGCAGAGTCGGCGTGGTGTGCGCTGACCAGGGTGTGTGTTTGCCGTTTCAGTGATGTGTGTGTGTGGATTAGAGAGAAAAAGGGAGTGTGTAATACTGGGTGATGGTGTATGTGTGGCTGGTGTGTTTGCCGCGACGAGGCACGGGGTCTCCGCCGAGACCCCCGAGGGGCAGAAGTGTTTCCAGGTGATGAGTAGCCACTTGAGCACCAGATGCTTGGAGCCATATCAGGGGCTGGGTTACATAATGACCCCCTGTGGCCCACAGATCCCGAGTGTGTGTGTGTGTGTGTGTGTGTGTGTGTGTGTGTGTGTGTGAGACAGCACAAAGCTCTCTCTGTTCATCAAAGCCTCTCTTTATCAGTAGAAGATGGAGGCTTCTTCTTTCCCTTGTACTTTCATCTGTTTCCTAACATTGCACACGCAGTCTGTGGCCCCGCCCCCAAAGCCAGGACCCAGTCTCGCTTCATTCTGGTGTGGGTGGGGTTACAGCGGGACGAAAAGATGATTGACAGCTAGGCTTTCTGACAGTACCGGGGAAAGGCCTGTTCTTTCTTTTGTTGTTTGCGCTGCTATGCAGGGTACCGAGCTCGGAAATCTGACAGCCACTTCCCCTTCTGTGTGTGTGTGTGTGTGTGTGTGTGAGTGTGTGTGTGTGTGTCTGTGTGAGTGTCTGTGTGTGTGTGTGAGTGTCTGTGTGTGTGTGTGTGTGTGTGTGTCTGTCTGTGTGTGTGTGTGTGTGTGTGTGTGTGTCTGTGTGTGTGTCTGTGTGTGTGTGTGTGCGCTTGCGTGTGTGTGTCTGTGTGTGTGTGTGTGTGTGTGTCTGTGTGTGTGTGTGTGTGTGTGTGTGTCTGTGTGTGTGTCTGTGTGTGTCTGTGTGAGTGTGTGTCTGTGTGTGTGTGTCTGTGTGTGTGTGTGTGTGTGTGTGTCTGTGTGTGTGTGTGTGTGTGTGTGAGTGTGTGTGTGTGTGTGTGTGTGTGTGTGTGTGTCTGTGTGTGTGTGTGAGTGTGTGTGTGTGTGTCTGTGTGAGTGTCTGTGTGTGTGTGTGAGTGTCTGTGTGTGTGTGTGTGTGTGTGTGTGTGTGTGTGTGTCTGTGTGTGTGTCTGTGTGTGTGTGTGTGTGTGTGTGTGTGTCTGTGTGTGTGTGTGTGTGTCTGTGTGTGTCTGTGTGTGTGTGTGTCTGTGTGTGTGTGTGTGTGTCTGTGTGTGTGTGTGTGTCTGTGTGTGTGTGTGTCTGTGTGTGTGTGTGTCTGTGTCTGTGTGTGTGTGTGTGTGTCTGTGTGTGTGTGTGAGTGTGTGTGTGTGTGTGTGTGTGTCTGTGTGTGTGTCTGTGTGTGTGTCTGTGTGTGTCTGTGTGTGTGTGTGTGTCTGTGTGTGTCTGTGTGTGTCTGTGAGTGTGTGTGTGAGTGTGTGTGTCTGTGTGTGTGTGTGTCTGTGTGTGTGTGTGTGTCTGTGTGTGTGTGTGTGTCTGTGTGTGTGTGTGTGTGTGTCTGTGTGTGTGTGTGTGTGTGTGTGTGTGTGTGTGTGTGTGTGTGTGTCTGTGTGTGTGTCTGTGTGTGTCTGTGTGAGTGTGTGTCTGTGTGTGTGTGTCTGTGTGTGTGTGTGTCTGTGTGTGTGTGTCTGTGTGTGTGTCTGTGTGTGTGTGTGTGTGTGTCTGTGTGTGTGTGTGTGAGTGTGTGTGTGTGTGTGTGTGTCTGTCTGTGTGTGTGTGTGTGTGTGTGTGTGTGTGTCTGTGTGTGTGTGTGAGTCATCTGTGTGAGTGTGTGTGTCCTTCACCCTGTATTATTGTACTGCAGCGTCGCATGTATTTGTGCAAGATTCATGATGTCATCTGATCCACGTGACTACAGCCGCATGAGATGTCGTGTGCCTACAGCTTCTTGTAATCACAGGCGTCAGTGTGATCATGGCCACACAGAGCCGTCCTCGGACCTGCCCAGAGCTCGAACTTACTGGTGCAAACACCTGACCGCTGAGTGGGAGGACTGGGAAGTGTGGGATCCATCAATCAGAGACACAGTGGTGTGTGATCCAGAACATGTGTGTGATGAGATGCACTGGTGTTCCTCGGTCATCTTGATCCCAGGATCCCTTCACACAGGTGAGCGTCATCACAGAGTGATAGTCAGGTCACTCTTTCCCCCCGACGCCCCTGCTCCGCCAGGGCAGGAAGTGCCCCCATGCGCACTGAGGGTGGTGAAGTGGGGTAGAAAACACAATGAGAAGAGGTAGCAGTGTGAGTGGCCCTGCCCACAAAGTGTGTGAACCAAGGAGGAAATGAGGGCTGCTGGACAGCCCCGCCCACCCTCAGCACGCTGCTGCTTAGCCCCGCCCACTCACTCTTCTTTTATGTTTGCCCAGGTGTTATACTACTTCACTGATCTCAGACCACTTTTGGCCTTTTTTCACCCCGAGTGGTTCCTAATCTAAACAGCGCCGGCCAACATCAAAGCGCTGATCTCGGGTCAGTGCAAATTACAGTGGTGGCTCGTTGAAGTCTTACGGCTGGCTGTTATAATGCAAACGCAGGAGCTCTGGGCTTTGGCTTCTTATCTCCGTGGTTACCTCGGTACCTGTAGTCATCTGTGAATAGCCCTCCACACACATACACACACACACACTTTTCTCTCTCAGGCCCCAAGGTCTTTGATCTCAGCCCCTTTGGAGTGACGCCGCCCCCAGCAGGAAGCTGTCGAGAACAGAGGTGGGTTTGCTGACCTCTGTAGGCCTGTCCTCAGAACTGAGCCCACTGTAGTGAGCTCTGGAACAGCCCTGAGTGTACAGGGAAATGGAGGGAACCGCCCAGCCGGCCCCAGGAGCAGCTGGGGGAAGTCTGATTGGGCAAGGTCACAGCGATTAGCATAATGTGGGGCGTGACCTGCTGTGGGCGTGTGAGTGCGCTGTCAACAGAATGCCACCGCCGCGATCTGCCCGCTCACGCTCACGTGAATGTAGGCACTCGCGGGAAAGTCTGCGCTCACATGAAAGTGCGCGTACACATGAATGTACACGCTCACGTGCATTGGAGCACATGTTTTCCAAACCATAGCCCTGAGGAAAATCTACATCACACTGGTTTAATAATAAATTAACAATATTTAAATAAATATATGAATATACATTAATAAAGTCACTAATAGTCACTGAAAAAGCTCTAACCTGTGCAGTGCTTTGGTCCCGCCCCCTGAACTCCAGCTGTCATGGCAGCCATCTCCACGCGAGCTATGCAGTCTGGTCCCGCCCACAGCATGGTCTTTTTAACACCGTGTGGCGTAGGAACACTGTCCTAAAAACAGCCGACACCACCTTCCTAAAAACAGCCCAGACGGGCGGGGGCCCAGAGAACTTCGGCATAAACATACGAGATGACTTTTCACTCGGAGCGGCGGCTTCCTGGAGGGTTTCTGGGAAAAGGGACACTCGTAACCCGGTACGCCCTCTGTCATGTGGCGCGCACTGTCTACGCAGGGAAGGAGGTAGAAAGGAAGTGCTTCATCATCTATGCGGGGGGGGTAATTCCAGTTAATGCCAGAAACCCTCGCCATCCTGAAGTTCTTTTGATTAAGGTCATGCTTCCAAGGAATACCGTCGTCTTGGATCTGGCATGTCCAGGCTCTTCCCCTGATCTCTTCTCCTAGAAATATTTTTATTTCCTACTGGCATCCTCAATGCGCAGAGACACGAGCATGCTTCTTACAGGTCAAAGACGTGACTGAAGGTTTGGGTTTCACGCCACGATTTGTCTGGATGAACACCTGGTTCATTGAAAAAGTTCCCGAGAAATGAAATGTGGACATCATTCTGACAGGAATTCTCCTCACTGATCTTAAGAGATCAACACTAATGAACACTGCTAATGCAGTGCGATTAGGAGTGACATGGGTCGGCGTGTCGTGACCCCGGTGGTCCGACTGCCCTCGGAGTGGCCGGCTCTGCTGGGTGAAGTGGCTAGACTGGACCACAGCTTCATAATCCAGTCCACAGGCCATCCCTTCTTCTCCGGTCTGCTCCGGTCCTGCGCACATCCCTAAACCAAGTCAGGAAAGGCTGCAGGGAGCAGGAGCAGAACCTGGTCTAATTTGGGACTGGACTGAATGGTGCTGGACTACAGTTCTGCTTTATTCCTTTGGGCAGGCTGAGTGTACCACGTCTCCACATTTGCATATGTAAATTTTAATAACCATATTTGAATATGTGTGTGTGTGTATACACACACATATATATATATATATATATATATATATATATATATATATATATATATATATATATATATATATATATATATATATATGTGTGTTGATTTCTCCTTAAAGTTGTGTCTGCGTGTTGGTGTGAAACAAACGGAAAGGAATGTCGCTGTACTTCCTGGACGAGCAGTCCAGGGTTTTTTTGGTTTTCAGCTTTCCCGTCAGGAGCGGTAGTTTGGGCCGGGCCCAGTGCCGCACGCCCCCGCTACCTCCTGCGAGCGCTATGTCACAGGTGCCGGGATTTAAGGAGCCTTTGGAATACTGCAGACAACTATGAAAACTGCTTGTTTTGGTCCGTCAGTGAGGAAATGACAAACACAGGAATTTTCCCTTGTTCCCCAAGATTATGAAAAATAATCCCCCTTCCCGTTAAGGTGTCCTGATTTAGAGATATCCAGACTGGAGATAGATATATACACACACCACCACCTCCTTCCACTTCCTGTTAAAAAGCTTAAAATAATAACAGATTTGATTTGAGATCATTTTTGGAAGTGTGTGCATCTCAGTATTGCTGAGAGAGAATTTCCTTTTAAATTGATATATAGCAAAGGGAGCCATTTGGAAAGAGAGGGAGAGTCCAATGCTGGGGGCAGGAGTCTGGAGACGTGGGGGTGTGTTTATGGTTCTTGGGGTCTGGGGGCATGGGGGTGAGTTTATGGTTCTTGGGGTCTGGGGGTGTGGGGGTGAGTTTATGGTTCTTGGGGTCTGGGGGCGTGGGGGTGAGTTTAGGGGTCTGTGGACCACTTGGCTGAGAGGGGAACAGGGTTACAGTGGGGTAGAGACTCTTCCACACTGGGGTAGAGTTTTCTGAGTGTTTGAGTGTCACTGCTGTGTTATATACCTGTGAGATATGGAGCACACGTTTGGGCTCTGGGTCACTTGTAGACACTTGACTGTCAGTAAAGGGGTTTTTCTTAAATATTCTCTCTCTCTCTCTCTTTCCCCCTCTTTCTCTTTCTCTATGTGTCTGTAGGCCATTCTTATCAGTGCGGCAGGAAAGACAAACAGAGACAAACAGAGATAAAGAGAGAAAAAATAGGGGTGAGACAGATGGAGAGAGAGACAGAGAGAGACAGAGAGAGACGGAGAGAGACAGAGAGAGACAGAGAGAGATGGCGGATGTGTCTGTCTGATAAGGGCACACAGCTCAGCGTGTCATGTTTGTTTCCTTAAACACAACTGCAAATCTCCTCATTTACCGGTTACTGGATTAAAAGGATGTTTTATTGACAGTTCCAGCAGTGTGTGTGTGTGTGTGTGTGTGTGTGTGTGAGTTTGAGTGAAATAGAAACTGTTGGGGTTTAAAGTAGGTCACTTGTGTGGGGAATATTCCTATTTTTTCCAGTCCACACTTATTATTCAGGGGATGTCTGTGTTAAAGTGTGCGCTCTCATTAAAGTTTAATGGTGCGCGTGTGTGTGTGTGTACCTAAAGGGTTTTGAGGGGATTCATGTCTTTTTTCTGAAGCACTCAGTATCTTTGTACATGTCCTGGTTTAAGTAAAGTACACACAGTATGTAGAGAGTGTGTAGTGTGAGAAAAGACCTGCTGTCCCTGACAAACACACAGAATCATTTACTGTGTTACACTTTTTGGAATATTTGGTGAGTGGTTGACTATGTGTGTGCATGCATGTGTGTGTGTGTGTGTGTGTGTGTGTGTGTGTGTGTGTGTGTGTGTTTGTGTGTGCATGTGTGTATTTGTGTATTTGTGTGTGTGTGTGTGTGCGCGCGCGTGTGTGCATGTACATGTGTTTGGTGAGTTCTGGACCATTACAAGACGAAAAGTGGAGTAAACAGAGCTTATCACCCATGTGTGTGTGTGTGTGTGTCTGTGTGTGTGGTGTGTGTATATGCATGTTGTGTGTCTGTGTGTGTGTGTGTGTGTGTGTGTGTGCCTAAGCTCTGATAAACTATTGTAGCATGTTCCATAGGTGGCCAATTAGCCTGACTACATGGTGTGTGTGTGTGTGTGTGTGTGTGTGTGTGTGTGTGTGTTCTGGCTGGTTAATTAGCCCTGTTTTCATGGTTCAGTGGTGTGTATCTGGGAATGTTTGCAGCACTAATCTTGAATTTATGCTCCTAGACAATGCAGACATGCCATTCTAAACACACACACACACACACACACACACACACAAGCTAGAAGTCTCTAAGTGCCCATCTCTTCTACACCCTACTCAGAACATTAGTAAAGTTCACTTCCTCCACTCCTTTGTGGAGGGAGCGAGGGAGAGAGGGAGAGAGGAAGAGAGAGAAAGAGAAAAAGGGAGAGAGAGAGAGAAAGAGAAAGAGGGAGAGAGAGAGAAAGAGAGAGAGCAAGCAGTGCACTGTGTTGGACTCACCACAGTAACAGAAGAAAACTGATGAAGTCTCCTGGATGAAGTCTGGACTGAGTGAAGCCCGTCTGACTACAGACACCCGCAGACTCCAGAAACCCTGGCTGGCAAAAGAGCACAGTGTTTACTGACTGCATGAAGAAAACAAAACTGAGACAGAACTTAGACAGAGCTGAGACAGAGTGGAGACAGAGCGTAGGCAGAGCTGAGACAGAGTAGAGACCGAGCATAGACAGAGCTGAGACAGAGCGTAGACAGAGCAGAGACAAAGAGGAGACAGAGCTGTGACAGAGTGTAGACAGAGCGGAGACAGAGCTGAGACAGAGCTGTGACAGAGTGTAGACAGAGCGGAGACAGAGCTGAGACAGAGCTGTGACAGAGAGGAGACAGAGCTGCACTTTCTTATCCAAAATAATTTCCAAAGAGTGAAAGAGTAAAAGTGTGAGATTTGATGGCTCTCTCAGGAAAGCTCACACTTGTAATGGGAAAACAGTTATTTCAACCTTTTTATGATGGTTTATTTATGATGGTTGTTTGTTTGTTTTGATCTTTGTTTATGTGTGATGGTTGTTTGTTTGTTTTGGTCTTTGTTTATTTATGATGGTTGTTTGTTTATTTTGGTCTTTGTTTATTTGTGATGGTTGTTTGTTTTGGTCTTTGTTTATTTGTGATGGTTGTTTTGGTCTTTGTTTATTTATGATGGTTGTTTGTTTTGGTCTTTGTTTATTTGTGATGGTTGTTTGTTTTGGTCTTTGTTTATTTATGATGGCTGTTTGTTTGTTTTGGTCTTTGTTTATTTGTGATAGTTGTTTGTTTGTTTTTCCTCTCCCATTGTCACTTTAACACATTTCTATTGCACAAACTACAATGTCTGACATGTTTTATTTTTCGTTAATGCTCCCAGACTGTAATTCGAGCTTTGGAAATGCAAATACATCATTATTTATCATCACAATAAAACTCCTTGAACTGAACTGAATTTAGAGAGAGAGTGATGAGACAGAGAGAGAGAGAGAGAGAGAGAGAGAGAGAAAGAAAAAGACATTGAACTGAAGACAGTACAAGAGGGAACAAGGAACTGCAGAATAGAGACAGAGAGGAAGAGGAGGTCTGCCATGTCCTCACACGCGTCCCTCAGTGGGAACACACTGCTGTGGGAGTGTTAGGGTGCACAACATCATCTCCCACGGGTGCATCCTGCTTGAGTCTGAACTCAAGAGAAACGGTCCGGGCTGGTGGTAGGGGGTTATGACCTGGTATGCCCTGTTACGACCTGTTATGGCCTGGTGTGATGTGGTATAATCTGGTATGGCACATTTGCTCTCTGGCATGTTAATAATGGTCCATTTAAGATGTCTGTTCAGTTCCTAGCCCAAAAAATTGGTTTTCTTTGGAAAAGAGGGAGTAGCAGATTGTGTGTGTGTGTGATCAGCACAGTGTGTGTAACTATGTGCAGGGAGAAGAGATGATGTCAGCCTCTAAAATCACTGCTGCTGAAATGACATTTTACTTTAGAGCAGACTAGCAGAGAAAGAGGGAGAGAGAGAGAGGGAGAGGGGGAGAGAGAAAAGAAAGATAGAGAGAGAGCATTCTTTCTCTTGTTTTCTCCCTCTCATTTTCTCTCTCTCTCTCTCTCTCTCTCTCTCGCTCTCTCTCTCTCTCTCTCTCGCACACACACACACACACACACACACACACATACGCGCACACACACACACACACACATACAGTGAGGTGGAAACTCTCCAGTGCTCACTGCATCATCGGGAGGACCGCGCCCTGGGAGGGGTGGGGCTGTCTGGGAATGGGGCAGGGCCTAGCCGTGAGAAGCGGAGCGAGCCGTCCGTCCATCCATCCTTGCAACTGAGCCGCTGCGGAGCCCACCATGAGCGGCCCGGCACGCTGGTTGCTCGTGCAGCGAGCCCTCGGACACCTCCTCAGACCCACCACTGCAGGCCTGCTGAGCACACACGCACTCACCGGTGAGTGTGTCTCTGCGTGTGTGTGTGTGTGTGCGCGCGTGTGCAATTTGTGCATTTACAGATCATCCTGGTTGTTGTTCTACCCATGTCTTGGAATATCTTATGCGTGTGTGTGTGTGTGTGTGTGTGTGTGTGTGTGTGTGTGTGTGTGTGTGTGTGTGTGTGATTAAGTGGAGCATGCTGTTTGCTGGCTAAGACCAGAGGGAAGAAAGAAAGTGCTGTGTCATCTCTGCTCTGTGTTTGTGTGTGTGTGTGAGTGTGTGTGTGTGTGAGTGTGTGAGTGTGTGAGTGTGTGTGTGTGTGAGTGGGGAGGGGGGAGTGTGCGTGCATGTGTGCACGTGAGGAGGTGGAGTGTGTGGCCTGACAGGTAATTGCTAGAGTACACACAAAGTGTGCGTGTGTGTGTGTGTGTGTGTATGTGTGTGTGTGTGTGTGTGTGGGTGTGTGTGCGTGTGTGTGTGTGTGGCACAGATGTGGCACAGCTGCACCATGGTGACCAGACCTGATGGAAGCACAGCCATTCAGAGGCACCTGCGCTCCTGTGTGTGTGTCTCCTCCCGCTCTGCTGACTAGTTCTCCGACAGGCTTGTGTTCGTGTTCGGGTGTGTGACCATACTAAAATATAAACAAAATATCTGTGTGTGTGCTGAGAGGAGTCGCACTGGAAGACGAAAGCTGCCAGTTTGGTTAAACGCTGACGTGACTGGTGCACGCGTTTCCTGTGACTGGCGCCTGTGCATAAAGAAGAGGGCGGGGTTAGAGGTAGAAGATGGGGAGAAGGCGGGGTTAGAGGTAGATGATGGGGAGAGGGCGGGGTTAGAGGTAGAGGATGGGGAGAGGGTGGGGTTAGAGGTAGAGGAGGAGGAGAGGGTGGGGTTAGAGGTAGAGGGTGGAGGAGAGGGCGGGGTTATCTTTAGAGGATGGAGGCGAGGGCGGGGTTAGTGGTAGAGGGTGGAGGAGAAGGTGGGGTTAGTGGTAGAGGAGGAGGAGAGGGTGGGGTTAGAGGTAGAGGGTGGAGGAGAGGGCAGGGTTAGAGGTAGAGGAGGAGGAGAGGGCGGGGTTAGAGCTAGAGGATGGGGAGAGGGCGGGGTTAGAGGTATAGGATGAGGAGAGGGCGGGGTTAGAGGTATAGGATGAGGAGAGGGCGAGGTTAGAGGTAGATGATGCTGAAAGATGCTGAACGTTGCCATCAGCGGATGGACTGTGTGTGTGTGTGTGTGTGTGTGTGTGTGTGTGTGTGTGTGTGTGTGCATGCATGCCTGCATGCATGCAGTGTCTGAATGGACAGCATTTGTCCTTCAGGTTTGTCTATGTACTCTTAAACTGGGCTTGATGTTCAGTACAACACCCAAAGCTCAATATAAACAAACCCTGGCCAGGAAATAGCAGTGGGGGAGGGAGACAGAGAGAGAGACAGAGAGAGAGGGAGACATACAGCCAGTGAGAGGTTTGGAGAAGGTGGGGGAGGGGTGTTGTTTGTTTGTTGTTGTTTTGTGGTGCTGTGGTAAACGTACATCATACTCGCACAGAAGTTCTGCTTTGATGGTCTGCAGAAAGTGTGCTCTGATGCCTCATCGGTCCTCTTTGAACTGAGATATGTCGACGGTCAAAGGTCAAGGGGCGTCAGGAAACAGGAAGTGTGACTGACTAAAAAAGAAAGCGAAAACGGCTTCAAACATGCTGAGAGATTCCGCGAATGAGAAAACCTCTCTCTGTGTGTCAGTAACGACAGATGTTCTCCGCAAATAACCGAGGTGCGGCTCGCAGTGGGCGCAGAGCTTGGCTAAACGGCAGCCGTTTGCTCATGGATTTGACCTGGTTTTTGTTCTAAACATGCCTTGTTTCTGAGGTCACGGTGGCTAAAATCTCTCCCTTCCCTCTGCTTCCAGGGCTCCGCTCTTCACACAAGCCCTTCCAGACTTCTAATCTCTGTTTCGTTTTGGTTCAGAAGGGGCTAGCGTGTTAGCACATAGCTTTATCCTTTGACTGCCTTCTTTGGTGAAAGGTCAGGCGCCCACCACAGCTCGTCCCAGGCGCATGGGAGAAATGCCTCTGAGCAGTTAGCAGCGTCAGCGCTGATCCGCTAATGGAGTTACGTACCTTGAAAGCAGCATTCAGAGTCTTTACCCAGCGAATGGGGGAAATCTCAGAACACACTCTCACAGCACACTCTCAGAACACACTCTTAGCACACACTCTCAGAACACACTCTCAGCACACTCTCGGAACACACTCTTAGCACACACTCTCAGAACACACTCTCAGCACACTCTCGGAACACACTCTCAGAACACACTCTCAGCACACTCTCGGAACACACTCTCAGAACACACTCTCAGCACACTCTCGGAACACACTCTCAGAACACATTCTCAGAACACACTCTTAGCATAAACTCTCAGAACACACTCACAGCACACTCTCAGAACACACAGTACACTCTCAAAACACTCTCAGAACACACTTTCAGAATGCAACAGAGTCAGTGATGTTAGTGTGTGTGTGTGTGTGTGTGTGTGTGTGTGTGTGTGTGTGTGTGTGTGTGTGTGTGTGTACGTGTGTTTCTGGACTCTGTAAACACATTCTACACTCCTCTGAAGCTGTTTCTGTCTTCATCCTTCATGCTTTCTGTGTTACCATAATCTAATAGTTATGCTGAGGATTTGAAATGCACTGCACCCTACATTAGATACAGTTTACATCTCAAATGGGTCACCATTATACTGTTCCACTCTCTGAGCACCCCTCCACACACACACACACACACACACACACACACACACACACCCCTGACCGTGCTGTAAGGTTTAGCATGTGGCTAATTTGTGCAAACACCGTGAAAGCGTGTCGGCGTGCTTTATGTGTGAGTCAACAGTAGCGAGGTGCGTAGGAGAGTTTTATGGAGAGTTCCCTCGCTCCCTCTCTCTCTCCCTCCCTCTATCCCTCCCTCTATCCCTCTCTCCCTGGCATGCCCTTGTACACTCTGAAGGCTATGTGTGTTTTAGGAGAGAGGGGACTGTTTTCCTAAACCCAGTGACTCTTCACTAGACTCACCGAAGCTTGTTTACTTTTCTGTCTTTCATTAACTTCTTGTCTGCCAATCTCCCTCTCTCTCCTTCTCACTCTCTCTCTCCTTCTCACTCTCCCTCTCTTTCTCTCTCCCTCTCTCTCCTTCTCACTCTCTCTCCTTCTCACTCTCCCTCTCTTTCTCTCTCCCTCTCTCTCTCTTTCTCCCTCTCTCTCCCTCACTCCCTCTCTTCCTTTCTCTCTCTCTCTCTCTCTCTCTCTCTCCCTCTCTCTCTCTTCCACACACTCTCATACTGCAAACACACACTCTCATACTGCAGACACACTCTCATACTGCACACACACTCTCATCCTGCAAACACACTCTCATCCTGCAAACACACACTCTCATACTGCACACACACTCTCATCCTGCAAACACACTCTCATCCTGCAAACACACTCTCATACTGCATACACACTCTCATACTGCACACACACTCTCATCCTGCAAACACACTCTCATCCTGCAAACACACTCTCATCCTGCAAACACACACTCTCATACTGCACACACACTCTCATCCTGCAAACACACTCTCATCCTGCAAACACACTCTCATACTGCATACACACTCTCATACTGCAGACACACTCTCATACTGCAAACACACACTCTCATACTGCACACACACACTCTCATACTGCACACACACTCTCATACTGCACACACACACTCTCATACTGCACACACACTCTCATCCTGCAAACACACTCTCATCCTGCAAACACACTCTCATACTGCAAACACACACTCTCATACTGCAAACACACTCTCATACTGCAAACACACTCTCATACTGCACACACACACTCTCATCCTGCAAACACACTCTCATACTGCAAACACACACTCTCATACTGCACACACACTCTCATCCTGCAAACACACTCTCATCCTGCAAACACACTCTCATACTGCACACACTCTCATACTGCAAACACACTCTCATACTGCAAGCACACACTCTCATACTGCAAACACACACTCTCATACTGCAAACACACACTCTCATACTGCAGACACACTCTCATACTGCAAACACACACTCTCATACTGCAGACACACTCTCATACTGCAAACACACTCTCATACTGCAAAAACACACTCTCATACTGCAAACACACTCTCATACTGCAAACACACTCTCTCATACTGCAAACACACACTCTCATACTGCAAACACACACTCTCATACTGCAAACACACTCTCATACTGCAAACACACACTCTCATACTGCAAACACACACTCTCATACTGCACACACACTCTCATACTGCAAACACACACTCTCATACTGCACACACACTTTTATCCTGCAAACACACTCTCATCCTGCAAACACACTCTCATACTGCAGACACACTCTCATACTGCAAACACACACTCTCATACTGCAAACACACACTCTCATACTGCACACACACTCTCATACTGCACACACACTCTCATCCTGCAAACACACTCTCATACTGCAAACACACACTCTCATAGTGCAGACACACACTCTCATACTGCAAACACACACTCTCATACTGCAGACACACACTCATACTGCAGACACACTCTCATACTGCAAGCATACACTCTCATACTGCAGACACACTCTCATACTGCAAGCACACACTCTCATACTGCAGACACACACTTTCGCACTGCACATACACTCTCGTACTGCTGAGAGACTCTTTCAGAGTGATGTCATATTGATGCACAAGTGACATCAGAATGATGTCAGAAGTTTCATTCAGTGTAACGTGGACGAAGGCAAAACTGATTAATTTCACTATGCGTGGTCATGCAAGGTTTTCTTAGTCATGTAATCAAAGAATCCAGTGGTTTAACAATAACACTGCCTTAAAGGATCTGATGGTATTGTTCTCAGTGGAAGGGAAGGCAGTCATTGTGTTGTGTTTGATGTTTCCTGCTAAGAATTTGAATAACACACTCTCTCTCTCTCTCTCTCTCTCTCTCTCTCTCTCTCTCTATCTATCTATCTATCTCTCTTTCACACCACAACCACAGTTCTTCATTGTTCAATATCCTGTGTAATGGCTAGTAGAGACAGAGGATGAACTGCATTAGAAGACTTTTATTAGAAGACTTTTATTAGAGGACTTTTACTACTTGGTTTATATGAAGAGAAGAATGCAAGTGTTCTTTTGTTTTGTTTTGGGTTTTTTGGACTTGATGTGTTTAATTGTTAACCTTTGACTTTTAGAGGTGGTGTTGTCCTTGCCAGACGGTTTCAGTTGTAAGTTAAACCACCTATGACAAGAGATAGAAAAGTCGAAGGATGAAATGAGATGAAAGTGTGTGTGTGTGTGTGTGTGTGTGTGTGTGTGTGTGTGTGTGTGTGTGTGTGTGTGTGTGCGTGAACAATGTTGTGTAACTCTACTGACAAAGTTTCTGCACAAGAGTAAACACCACACACACACAGACCCACTTCAGTGAGCACAAGTGTTCTCTCTCATACACACACACACACACACACACACACACACACACACACACACATGCTCTCACACACTCACCTTGCCTGGCCCTAAGAGAAATACAGACTAACATCCAACACCTGCTCCTGGCGCTCCGAGACGCCACCGTCCCGTCCTGCCAATGTCAGACATGCTCTCTCCCTCCCCTCGTGAGTCTGCCACAACAAACAGGAAATGCCATCACCCACCTCGAGCTCCTAAACATAGCGCTCTTGTGAGCTCAGGCGTTATGAAGGCTATAGGACTTCTCCTTTACAGGGAGAAAGAGAGTAAAAGAGGGAGAGAGAGAGAGAGAGAAAGTTAAATGAGTGTTGCCAGTGTATTTTCGGGGGTATGTGATGATATTTGCCAGTAGCGAGTATAATTTGTTGTGTTAAATTCAGATTGAACTAATCTGCTGAACTAGTACTGAAGCTTTCATGGTCTGTCTTCCTGTCTCGGGGTCTAAGATTTAACTCAAAATGTTTTAAAAACTCAGCAAAACGTGCAGTTTCCTCATCTGGAGTCTGGCACCTGTACAGGTGTCCCCTACATGGATAGGCCCAGGTCAAAGGGCAGGGCCAGGTCTGATGGCCAGAGGTAACACAGCTGTTCTGCTGTGGGCTAGAGTGCACACACACAAACACACACACTCAAGTATGTGGGTACGTGACTGAACATTGTGGCTGCGAAAAGTTACCGCATGAATCCGCGGTTTCCTGTTCCAGCGCTGGAACACCCGTGGTCTGACCCGACTCTGACCCAGATCGGGAGCAGAGACGACCCGGCAGTGCTCACGGCGGCTTTAACGACCGCCAGGGGAACCCCTCCTGGAATTCCACGCAAGATACGATTGTGCCGACATGAAAGCGGACACCGTTCCCAGCCCTGGGCCCGGGAGCTCCGCGAGGAGGCAGGACTGGCGCGAGAGGCATTCTACGCATTCCAGGAATGTGACGAGCGCTCCGAGCACCTTGGCGCCTCCATCGCTTTCGCAACGAGCGTTTCCCAGTGACTCGGGGAGCCCGTAGATGCGGGCTAGCGCCAATCACTACGGCGATATAACTGATAAGGTTATACACAAGTCACTCAGGGGGCGAAGGGGGCGGAGCTTTAGACTGGCGGTTTCTGACAGGGCAGTGTGAAGTGTTTCTAACAACAGGGCGATTTGTGTGTTGTACATGGCCTGTGTGTGTGAGACAGAACATGGCTGTGTGTGTGGATCTCTGTCCAGCTCTGTATATTCGACGTCCAGGCTCAGCACGTGGGGTTCCTCCGCTCTGAAGTGCCTGATAACTGACTTCTGAACACGGTCAGCCATCTTAGTGTGGACAAAACACATAAACTCTGCAGTAAAACGTTACCTCAGGACAAAGATGAGGAAGTGCTCCACACACACACACACACACACACACACACACACACACACACACACACACACACACACACACACCCTTATTGTCAGTGTTCTGGCTAATTCCCCCTCGGGGCGCGTAGTCCATGTAGGCATCCTTCTGACACAAAGAGGTGTCACCAGGACCTCTGCCCTTTAATCCTGGGGTCACAGCCTAAGTGTCGTCCTGACAGGCAGCTCTGGGGGGGGCACCAGAATGCAGCAGCCATCCTCGAGACGCAAACTCTTCCGGGTGAACTCTGACCCTACTCTGACCTTATCTGTGCTGTCATGATTACCTAACGAAAGGGGAGACGGAGCACTGAAGCGTAATTATGACTCCGAGGACGTGCGCTCGCGTGTGCGATCACAACATAAAGCTGTTGCTCAGTTGCTTGGTTGTGTATGTGTGAGGTGGGAGGGAAAAAGAAGAGCAAAATTCGACAAAGAAAGGAAAAACCATCTAGATGCCGTGTGTTCTGCATTTCTCTCTCTCGCTTGCTCCCTTTTGCTCACACACACACACACACACACACACACACACACACACTCGCGTCCTGTACCTCTGTTTTAGTTCCCCCGGTTGACTCTGTCCTTATAGCTGACCTGCTGCCTGCAGAGCTGCTGTTTCTAACGTCAGACACACGTAAAGACCAACCCGGCCTCCCGCCGCTCCGCCCGGACTCGGGTGTAGCGAAAAATCCGGTCAGGCTGAATGCCCGCAACAAGTCGAGCAGTTCGTTACCGTTCTGCGAGCCTCATCTAGGAAAAAGCGACTGGCGGTTGCCTGGAGTTCGGAATATTTATTACTCATTTGTTTTTATAGTTTATTTGCTTGCTTGTGGTTCCCGTGGCAACCTCTGCTACGGTGGAGGAATTCAACAAGCCGGGGTGATGTTTTTTGTTGTTGTTTTCTGGGATTTTTTGCGTTATTTTGCCCAACTTCTCAAACAGCCTGCTATCTATGAGATGGCAGATACAATAACGGCCCTGTTTGATGCAGCCCGTAGTCAGCTGGCACCGCGCGAGCGACAGCAGTTGTTTCTCTAACGAGAAAACTGACGGAAAATGGAAAAACAAACCGTGTACTGTTTAAACAACAGCACGCCAATTGTACGACGGCATCGCAAAGCCATGTGACGCCGTTTTGAATGAATAGACTAAAGCAGAAGGCGAGGAAGCATGATCTTGTGTTTTGTTGGCTCTGCTGGTGAAAATTTGGACTGTGTGAGCACTCTTCCTCTCTCACGCTCTCTCTCTGTCTCCCTCTCTCTCACTCTCACTCTCTCTCACCCTCTTCCTTTCTCTCTCTCTCTCACTCTCACTCTCTCTCTCTCCCTCTCCCTCTGTCTCTCTCTCTCTCCCTCACTTTCACTCTCACTCTCTCTCTCAGTCTCACTCTCCCTCTCTCTCTCTGTCTCTCTCTCTCTCTCCCTCTGTCTCACTCTCACTCTCTCTCTCTCTCTCTCTCACTCTCCCTCTGTCTCTCGCTCTCTCTCTCCCTCTCTCCCTCACTCTCTCTCTCACTCTCTCTCACCCTCTTCCTTTCTCTCTCTCTCTCTCTCTCACTCTCCCTCTGTCTCTCGCTCTCTCTCTCTCCCTCTCTCTCCCTCACTCTCTCTCTCACTCTCTCTCTCTCTCACTCTCCCTCTCACTCTCTCTCACCCTCTTCCTTTCACTCTCTCCCTCCCTCTCCCTCTCTCTCTTTCTCCCGTACTGAATGACAGGAAGTCTCTCTCTGCCAGACTCATTACTGGTTCCATTCTCTAAGCCTGTTTTCCGCTATCGGGCTCTGGTTTAACGTGTAAAATCTTGTTTCGTCATCGTGTGTTCATGCTACTCTGATGTTCCTGCACCAGATGCACCTGCGTTCCAACAGAATAACTTAGAACTCAGACATAAGGGTGATAACGATCTCTTACTCTCTCTCTCTCTCTCTCTCTCTCTCTCTCTCTCTCTCTCTCTCTCTCTCTGTGTGTGTGTGTGTGTGTGTGTGTGTGTGTCTGTCCCAATGCTAGTTGTTTCTCAGCACAAAGTCTGCTCAGTGACAGATAGATAGCCTGCCGTAATGAAGAGTCCATAGCTCCATCTGGACAGAATTAAGGGCGGGATTAAGGGGGGTTTTAAGGGCGGGATTAATCTTTGGCCTCTCGTTCCCACACTGCACTGTGACGTCTCGAGGCAGTTATAGTCCTGCTCAATCCACAAACCTACCAGGCCTTCTAGAACCCTCCGTCTTCCAATGCTTCATCCTGTGGGCTCCCCGCTGACCAATCAGAGCTGACCACACATCAGAATGAAGCTATGCTGTCTCACGCCCTTCTAATTGGGTGCTGCACGTCTGGTGGTTTGTGGTTCTCCGTCCGACCCACGAGGCTTTGGGGCTGCTGACAGAAGCAGACAGGCCACCCCCACCTCCTGCAGAGTAGCTGTTCAGCGTGCAATAACACTCAGTGATCAGGCAGGACTGGACACACCTGTTCATCATTAAAGAGCCAATCAGGACCTGGAAGAGGAGCCGTGTCAGCTTAGCATTAGCATTTAGCAGACATGCACACTGTCTCTGACCGCAAGACTCGTGATTACAGACCAGAGAGAAGTGTGTCTGACTCAACCAGAGTGTTAGAGACCAAAACATACTGCGATCAGTTGCACACGCACACACACACACACACACCTACACCTCCCTGTCTCTCGGTCCCTGGTGGAAAGCTCCGATTGCACGCATGGGAGCATACGTTCTTTGAGGTGTTCACTGAAATCAAGCTCATTTACACTGAGTGCTTTCATGTGAGTCTTCTAGAACACCGTGGTCCGAGCATCTCGTGAGTCTTTTAGAACACTGGGGATGGGCATCTCGTGAGTCTTCTAGAACACTGGGGTCCGAGTGTCTCGTGAGTCTTCTAGAACACTGGGGATGGGCATCTCGTGAGTCTTCTAGAACACTGGGGTCCGAGTGTCTCGTGAGTCTTCTAGAACACTGGCGTCCGAGTGTCTCGTGAGTCTTCTAGAACACTGGGTTCCGAGCGTCTCATGAGTCTTCTAGAACACTGCGTTCCAAGCATCTCGTGAGACTTCTAGAACACTGGGGTCCGAGTGTCTCGTGAGTCTTTTAGAACACTGGGGATGGGCATCTCGTGAGTCTTCTAGAACACTGGGGTCCGAGTGTCTCGTGAGTCTTCTAGAACACTGGCGTCCGAGTGTCTCGTGAGTCTTCTAGAACACTGGGTTCCGAGCGTCTCATGAGTCTTCTAGAACACTGGGTTCCAAGCATCTCATGAGACTTCTAGAACACTGGGGTCTGAGCGTCTTTTCAAACATTCATACCATTTAGAACACTGTGCCATTCACAGAGAATTCCAAAGCTCTGACTTCAAAGGGAGAGGAAAGGAGAGGGAGGGGAGGAGAAGAGAGGAGAGCAGGGGAGGGGAGGAGAGGAGAGGAGAGGAGGGGAGCGAGGAGAAGAGAGGAGAGAAGGGGAGGAGAGGAGAGGAGAGGAGGGGAGGGGAGGGGAGGGAATCTATTCCTCTAAAGTCAAGGACCAATCAGTTGTAATCTCATTGGCGCTAGAGCACACTGTTCCTGTCCTGTGCTTCGTGCTAACACTCCTCAGCCTTCTCTGGGAACATTTCTCCCGACAGATTAGTCATGGAGATCCCAAGAGGCTGTGTAGATTAAACCAATCGCATGTTTCAACACGACACAGTACAAACCCGCCAGCTGAGCTGGCTTTTGTGTTCAGAGAGACAAACACCGTGAGTCAAGCGCAGACGTCTCTCCGTGTAGACCAACAGAGTTACCAGACCAACACAGAGATCTTGTCTTCTGATAGAGATCTCCGACCATGTCCTAACGGCACTGAAACACACAGTATCTGAGTTTGCAGTGTAACACTGTCTTGGGGAACTTTCACTTGCTTTTCACCAGTCCAGACAAACCCCTTTAATCTGTGTTTTATTCACCTCCTGTATGTTTGTGGCTATGGTGTACTACGTCATGTTCACAGTTTACATGGAAACCTTCACCATGCAGTATGTCAACAAGTCCACAGTGGATCCAGAATTGCTGACGACACGACCACCCCCTCAGAACCCCCAACACGCAGCGAAATATGAAGGAGCATATGTGTGTGTGTGTGTGTGTGTGTGTGTGTGTGGTGTGTGTGTGTGTGTGTGTGTGTGTGTGTGTGTGTGTGTGTGTGTGTGTGTAAAGAGAAAAGAGCAATTTGACTGGCCCATTGGAATGCCGACTTTGTGATGATGTCACCATTCATAAAAACGTGGAGCCTCTGAGACCCATAACCCAGGGTTCTGTGCACGGCACGTTCTTGCCTGAAGGGACATCGGAGCTGTGTAGCTAATCATGGGATTAGGTGATCCAAATGGCAGGCTGATTAAACTTTGCTCCGATTTTAGCCAGCAGTGCAGAATATTCCACGGTTTATGCTCCAGCCCTGAAATATCCCTCGTAACTCAGGGGACATTTGCTTTTTGTTTAACTAACAGTCTGAAAGTCACCAGCCGCTGTCTCCTGCATTAACCAGCCAGCCTGGTGGCAAGGGATTAGGTCGGCTAGTATTGGTGACGTTCCGAAGGCCTCTGGATATCTGGAGTGCTGCAGACTGGAAGGGTGAGGAAGGGGGGGGGGGGGGGGACTCGCTGTAATGGAACAGTAGCGGTGGCAGAATGAAGGCGATGTGCCGTCACGGTAACCGGCTAGCTGCCAATTATAGCACAGAAAGTGATGACATTGCCATGAATCATAAAACACAAGCCTGGAGAGAGAGAGAGAGAGAGAGAGAGAGAGAGAGAGAGAGAGAGAGCGAGAGACAGAGAGAGAGAGAGAGAGAGAGAGAGAATATCACCTCCTTAATTTGAGATAAACGTAAGATGACCAAGTCGATGAATCTTACAAAAGTAAAGATCTGTACGGACGTTCTGACTCTGCTGCCTAAGAAAGCAGATTTATTGCTGTGCTGTGACTCTAAGTTGCTTTCCAAAGCCTTGACCATCAGGGTGGACATGGTTGAACGTTCGTATCTGTGGAAAGATCCGGCAGCCTTTGTCTTCAGCTCTGGCTTCACGGCCAAGACTGGGGTCCTGCAGTGTGACGCTGAAGGTTCACGGAGGTCTGAGTGCTCCTGTCAGGGCTCGGGGCGCTGGGGAGTGATCACGGCTGTGCCCTCTGTGGAATGTTACATGCTTTAGCCGTAGAACTCCTGGGTTAGGGAGGGTTTTAAATATTTCGGAGTCTTTCTGGGGGACAGACAAACCGAAAAGAAAAACAGGGACGGAGTGTTGGAGAAAGTTAAAGGTCAACTTGACAGACGGAGCTGGATATGGACTCATCTGTCGCGCAAAGGATGGGTTCTGATCTGTAACAACCAGGCGGTACTTCGTAGACTCAGGGACTGGGATGTGGTCTCTGATCCTAATGGACACTAAATGACTGTCCTCACAAAATCTGCCTCTTTTTGATTCTGGACTTTTTAAAGTTCTTAATTTGTTCAAGATCACTCAGTCACTGTATGTCAAAGGAAAACCACCAATTTTCATGCATGACTAATTGAAAAAATATGAGGTCTAATCTGTTGGCTGAAACCTCACAGCCCATGCCATATGTGTGTGTGGGAGGTGTGTGTGTGGGAGGTGTGTGTTTGTGTTTGTGCATGTGTGTGTGCGTGTTTGAGGGTTTGGAAGTTGGATGTTGCATGTC
Organism: Electrophorus electricus; assembly: GCF_041902795.1. Taxonomy (NCBI): domain Eukaryota; kingdom Metazoa; phylum Chordata; class Actinopteri; order Gymnotiformes; family Gymnotidae; genus Electrophorus; species Electrophorus electricus. The sequence goes on along the minus strand of NC_137501.1, from coordinate 13,050,708 downwards.
TCCAGGGAAATACTGGTTTCCTTTGTGAGCTGACCTCCCTCCTCTGTCTTATACTCCTGTCTGATTCTCCTGTCTGATACTCCTGTCTGATTCTCCTCTGTCTGATTCTCCTGTCTGATACTCCTGTCTTGATTCTCCTCTGTCTGATTCTCCTGTCTGATACTCCTGTCTGATTCTCCTCTGTCTGATTCTCCTGTCTGATACTCCTGTCTTGATTCTCCTCTGTCTGATTCTCCTCTGTCTGATGTTCCACTGGTTCCCACCCTCTTTTACCTACTCAAAGTAGCTGAATCATGTGGGTGGCGCATGAGGACACTGTGAATCCTACAATGTGGCACTCCTCCTTCCTCCCTCCTGACTCCTCCCGCCTTCACCCTGACTCCTCCCACCGTCACCCTGACTCCTCCCGCCTTCATCCTGACTCCTCCCTCCTGACTCCTCCCTCCTACTCCTCACTCCTCGCTCTCGCCAGCTTGGACCGGGCCAATCACTCAGGATTCCACTGCTGGTCCATATGGGATGCAGGTCATGCCCTTAGACCTTCCATCTCTCTGAACTGGCTCTGGTGGGGGTGGCTTCAAAGAGCTCCACTCAGCCCGCTGGTGGGGAGTGCACGAGTCAAACCGACATGACACAGAAAGCAAGAGTAAAAGATGAAAGGGGAGATGTGTGTGTGTGTGTGTGTATGTATGTGTATGTATGTATGTA
>NC_137501.1:13037500-13045000 GCF_041902795.1 Electrophorus electricus | reverse complement strand
GCAGTGATGTATGGATGTCCAGGTGTGTGAAAAATGTGTGTGTGTGTGTGTGTGTGTGTGCGCGCGCATGCATGTGTATGTAGGAAAACTTTTAAAAGAAACACACACACACACACACAGAAAAACACAGACACTCAGAGAAATACACACACACACACACACAAATAAACACACAGAGACAGAAAAACACAAATACACACACACACACACTCACACACACACACACACACACACAGACACACACACACACACACACACACTCACACACACACTCACACACACACACACAGACAGACACACACACACTCACACACACACTCACACACTCACACACACACACACACACACACACACACACACACACACAGACACACACACACACACAGACACACACACACACACACACACACACACAGACACACACACAGACACACAGACACACACACACACACACACACACACACACACACACACACACACACACACAGAAGGGTGTATTCAGCTCCCTCCTCCTCAGGCTAAGAAAATATTGGCCAGCGATTGTGAGAACTTCCTTTGACAGGAAGGAGAGGAGAGAGAGAGAAAGAGAGAGAGAGAGAGTAGATAATTTTAGAAACTAGTAAGAAACAGCCCAGCATTGAGAGTTAAACTTTGGTCCTGTACCTTCCCCCAAAAATGTCCAAATGTCTATCATTTTTTTCCTGTTTGTCTGGTTCATCTCTCTCTTCTCGGTTCTGTTCTGAATCTCTGCTCACTGTGGTTCTTTTATAAATTAAGAATAATTCTACTCACCTTCATATCTGTCTGGGATTAGTTTATTATATTAAATTATATTTATTCAGAACAAGTTAACTTTGCAAACAAGGAACACACACACATCCTGACTTTGCTGGCTGTTTGCTTTGCGTAAGGCACACGGCCCATGAACTGCCCGGTCAGGCAATGCAGGGGTCAAAGGTCACTAGGTGACCCTGGCACCAGGAAGTGAGCCAGATGGATTGTGGTTTGGGGCTGAGTGAGGGATGGAGAGAGGATAGGAGGAGAGAGGAAGTGGATGCCTGGAGAGTCCAGCATTACTAAAACAGAGAAAGTGAGGGGGTGGGGGGTAGTCATTGTGATGTCATGTGTACCCTTAGAATGGAGTCAGTGTGATGTCACGTACCCTGAGAACAGAGGGTGTGTAGTCAGTGTGATGTCACGTACCCTGAGAACAGAGGGTGTGTAGTCATTGTGATGTCATGTGTACCCTTAGAATGGAGTCAGTGTGATGTCACGTACCCTGAGAACGGAGGGTGTGTAGTCAGTGTGATGTCATGTACCCTGAGAATGGAGGGTGTGTAGCCAGTGTGATGTCACGTACCCTGAGAACGGAGGGTGTGTAGTCAGTGTGATGTCATGTGTACCCTTAGAATGGAATCAGTGGATGTCACGTACCCTGAGAACGGAGGGTGTGTAGTCAGTGTGATGTCATGTACCCTGAGAATGGAGGGTGTGTAGTCAGTGTGATGTCACGTACCCCGAGAACAGAGGGTGTGTGGTCAGTGTGATGTCAGTGTGCGTCTCCTGGCCAGACTGCAGCGTGGTGTGTGAACACCCACACCTCGTTCTGGAAGAACCCGCCGTGTGTTTCCTGTAGTGGAGTGGTGTACTTGTCCTCTCTCTGTATTTCTCTCCCTCCATCTCTTTCAACATTATACCGCCTTTCTTGTAATCTGTCTAGGATGGCTTGAATTTTTCTCTTGTCTGTGCATGTGTGTGAGTGTGCATTTAAGTCATGTTCTTACTGTTGTGCTGGCGTCTTCTGTTATCTGGCTTTGGACAAACGGAGGTGTGTCCTTTTGGGTGACCATGGCGACTGTGTGTTTGGGCTGCTCCCATTGGCTTCCTGGTGACCCAGGACAGGAAAAGGAAGTGAGGTTCCCTGGACATGGGAACCGCAATGGACATGCTGGCTTGACACAGGATGAAAGGGGTGCACAGGCTCACACGCACACACACACAAACACACACACACACACGGCTCCAGGCTCTCATTATGTTCCAGAAGTGTGTGTAATTGTTCCTAGTGTTGAGCATTCTTAGGGTTCCTGAACTGTGTTCAGATCCTGTGCTGTGACACGCTCTCATAACACCATCAGCCATGCAGATTCATGAAGTCTGAAGGGGGAGCTGACAATGTGTGTGAGTGTGTGTGTGTGTTTCTCCTTACTGCTTTTGCACCTTGTTGTGGCCTAGGGCTGTTTTTGGTATGTAAATGCTCTGGCTCTGGCTTTTTGTCTTTGTGCGTGTGGGTGCGTGCGTGTGCATGCGTGTGCATGCGCGTGCCTCTTGCACGTCTTTTTTATCGCATGCCTTCTATGTTTTCATGCATGCACAACCACCCCCTTCCTAAGGCGCGCACACACACACACACACACACGCTCTCACTCATCCGAGTAAAGAATCACATATCAACACTGGTTCTGTCTGCTAACCTCTCCAGTCACTTATCACCCCAAACCTCCCGCATGTATCTGTCTCTGAGCATCTGTTTACCACTCCTAGCTCTCTCTCTCTCTCTCTCTCTCTCTCTCTCTCTCTCTCTCTCTCTCTCTCTCTCTTTATCTCTCTCTTTCTCTTTCTCTCTCTGTCTACCACCCGTCTCTCTCTCTCTCTCTCTGTGTGTCTACCACCCGTCTCTCTCTCTCTCTCTCTCTCTCTCTCCCTCTCTCTCTCTCTGTGTCCACCACCCGTCTCTCTCTCTCTCTCTCTCTCTCTCTGTCTACCACCCCTCTCTCTCTCTCTCTCTCTGTGTCCACCACCCGTCTCTCTCTCTCTCTGTCTACCACCCCTCTCTCTCTCTCTCTCTCTCTCTCTCTCTCTCTCTCTTTATCTCTCTCTTTCTCTTTCTCTCTCTGTCTACCACCCGTCTCTCTCTCTCTCTCTCTGTGTGTCTACCACCCGTCTCTCTCTCTCTCTCTCTCTCTCTTTATCTCTCTCTCAGCCTCTTTCTCTTTCTCTCTCTGTCTACCACCCGTCTCTCTCTCTCTCTCTCTCTGTGTCCACCACCCGTCTCTCTCTCTCTCTCTGTCTACCACCCCTCTCTCTCTCTCTCTCTCTCTCTCTCTCCCTCTCCCTCTCTCTCTCTAACCCTAACCCCATTTATCAGGTCGTCTCTCTGCTCCTCCTTTCTTTGTCTCCGTCACGAACGTGACCCCGCGGGCAGGCCTCCGTACCAGGTGCCGTGACCCAGCGCAGACTCTGCTCACCCTCTCCCGCTCCCGCGGTTACTCGCGTCACGCGCAACTTCCCTGGAGAGGGCGAACTGGGGGCAGCTGCGCGCGCCAGCCGGGGAGGACCACCGGGGTGGGGTGGGGTGGGGTTAAAACTCGGATGTCTGACGGCCGGGCGTCTGACCTCGTGTCCGAGAGTAGCGGCAAGGCACTGGCAGCGTCGCAAGCATCCAAGCTCGCGTGTGATCTGTGGCACCTCAGTCAAAGACTTCACGGCCAGTCCGTTCTCGGGACCAATCAGCAGGCAGCCAGAAGCGCTGCACCCAGGTGCGCAAGACGCGCGTCCAGATGCCATGCGTGTGGGTATCTGTTTGTTTTCCGCTATTACATCACTCGTACTGGCCCCGGTAGCTTCGAGAGGCCCTTTTGACTAGTGTGTGTGTGTGTGTGTGTGTGTGTGTGTGTGTGTGTATAGCCACTTTGAAGACAGCAGGGGGGAAGTCTCGCGGCACGACACCTCCCGCGAGACAGTCGCACCTCACGAGCCGGACTGGCCAGCGTGCGTGTCAGTAGCTTTTAACACACGGTCTCTAAAAGGTCTGAGCAGAGCGCTTAGCAACGGCATCCGAAAAATAGCACCCCTGTACGACAGCCCGCACACACACACCCACACATGCACACACACATACACACGCACACACACACCCACACATGCACACACACATACACACGCACACACACACACACACACACACACACACTCTGTTGGCTGTCAATGAGAGGTTTGGGTTTCTGTTATTTTATGATCATGTTTGTATTTCACTTCTGATTTTGCATGAACACCAGTGCAGCATTAAATTTCTCTCTCTCTCTCTCTCTCTCTCTCTCTCTCTCTCTTTTAGAGACAGAGGCGAAGGAGGCATGCTCTTGGTTAAGAGCAGCTGGCTTCCCCCAATATGCACAACTCTACGAAGGTAAGAGCTCCTCTCACACCACACCCACAACAAACACAGGCCACACCCACATTATCACACAGGCCACACCCACATTATCACACAGACCACACCCACAACAAACACAGGCCACACCCACAACAAGCACAGGCCACACCCACACCACCACCCCCGGTGCAGGTACACACACTCCTCCCCCAGTTGCGAGCACGTTGCTCACGTCATGGTTTTGTATCAACTGCTTTCTTCCTTTATGATATGACACACACACACACACACACACACACTCGGAGTACAATGCGAGTTAATGAAGCAAGAAGTGTCGGACATGTGATAACTTGACACCTTAGCCTTGTACCCTTCACACACACACACACACACACACACCTGCAGGATTCTTCGGCTTTGATTGTCTAGCTGTCTACGTGCCATGTGTTGTCATTCCAAAGACCATTCCCTCGTATGGTTGGCTGTCTGCGTGCGTGTGTGTGTATGTGAGGGCGAGAGCTGCTTGTAAAGATCATTTTACGGCTCATAAATAGTCTGATAAGAGAAGCTGGAGAGAACAGGCGTGACTAGGATCTGTGGATTACAGTCACGCACACACACAGACACACAAATATTCAGTTTTAACATCTGAATAATGCAGATATATTGAAGAATCACCTCTCTCTCTCTCTCTCTCTCTGACTCTTTCACTCCCTCCCTTCTGTCTGTCTGTCTTTAATCTTTTTGAATTCTTTTGTACTGACTGTGCTCACCAGTCCCACTTGAGACTGTGTGTGTGTGTGTGTGTGTGTGTATAGGCAGGCTGCTCTCTCAGCAGCACCTTGAGTACCTATTGTGATTCCTAGCTCCCCACACACACACACACACACACACACACACACACACACACACACACACACACACACACACACACACACACACACACACCTCCTGCTGTTCATCCCTTCAACTTCGCAGCTGTGTTTGCTTGCCTGGCTAAGACATACTTCCTCTGCCTTTTCAACAGAAGTGTGTGTGTGTGTGTGTGTGTGTGTGTGTGTGTGTGTGTGTGTGGCCCTCCTTGACTCTCTAATCTCATCTTAAGAGGCGAGCCTGTGTCTTTGCGTGGTGTGTGTGGTGCAGAGGCCTGTATGTCTTATATGTGTGTTTGGTCTCCTCTCTCTCACACTAGATGGTGAATTTCCAATTGAGATCCCGTCAGTCACAAGAGACCACGACTTTCTGGATCGAGATGCCATTGAAGCACTTTGCAGGTGACACACACACACACAAATGGTCCACAGACTCTGGAATCTGACTACTTTTACTGCCTGTGCACCTGCAATATTTTATTGCAGTCGTATCTTTCACCAATCTTCCTTATCTTGCTCCTTCTCTCTTCCCTCGTTCTCTGTTCATCACACACAGCTGCTGTCCCTAGTTCAGGCTTCTGTAATATCTGACACTAATGCATGAGGACAGCAAAAGAGAGAAAGAGAGGGAGGCAGGCAGACAGATGGACGAACGGACAGACAGACAGACAGACAGGCACACAGACGGACGGACGAACGGACAGACAGACTGGGGAGTCATGTTTCTAAGTGAGAGGTCAAGCAGGGCCCAGCTGGAGAGCTCAGACATCTGGAAACCATCTTGTGGTGCCAGACACACACACACACACACACACACACACACACACACACACATCTGAAGGTCATTCGACCCTGCCCAGGTGGTGAGCAGGATAAGCTACTCTAACAGGGTTCTCTCTGTGGGTTCTCTCTTGTCTTTCATCAAACCCTCCTTGGTAGAATATCTCTTTATTTGGTGAATAATTCCATCCTGTGTGTGTGTGTTTGTGTGTGTGTGTGTGTGTGTGTCTTGCAGGAGGCTGAACACTCTCAATAAGTGTGCCCTGATGAGACTAGAGATCACTCCTCAGAGGAAGAGAGTAAGCTGTGCACTCCCCTATCTCACCCCTGTCTCTCTCTCTCTCTCTCTCTCTCTCTCTCTCCTATCGTCTTTGCCTGTAATCTACTTTAATTACCAGAGAAGCCTTTGCTCCATTTTCTACATTTTCTGTCACCATCCACTTCCTTAAAAGAGAAGAGTGTTTTATGCACCACCCTGCCATTATGTGCTAGGCTGTGTGTGTGTGTGTGTGTGTGTGTGTGTGTGTGTGCTAGGCTGTATGTGTGATTTCAAAATGTGCATATGTCAGGAATGCGACAACATGCCCTACAACTGTGTATTTCCAGCGCTGTGTAATCCCAGCAGGGTCCCCAGCGTGCCCATCTGAGCAGCGGTTCCGTTTATGTGCACCTGAAACAGCCCTGGTCCAGAACAATGGCGACCTTGTAGAGTGTTTGTGTGTGTTCTGGTATGAAAGTGGGTGATCCCTGCGGTGTCATCCTGTGCCCAGAGAGAGAGAGAGAGAGAGATAGATAGAAGGATGGAGGGAGAGAGAGAGAGAGGAAGAGGGAGAGAGGTTGGAAGCTAACTCCAGGAAGTGACTGTGTCTGTGTTCAGAGCCGCCTGCTCCAGGTGTCCCAGGAATGCGCTGATCTCCCTCACGCCCCCCCCCCCCCCGCCCCTGCATTCCGTTTCCACGACTGTCCTCACCCTGCCCCTTGGTCTGCCCCTCCCCTTTCGTGAAGACAGGCACATGCAGAACGACAGGGAAGAGACCCGCCAGAGTGGAAGAACGTCTCGCCGCATTCTCCCATTCGGAGACGAGCCGCATCACGCTCTTGGGACTGTCTGGATTTGGGCTTCGGGGGGAGTGGGGGATTTTCACGCGGGCAGTGAGAGAGGGCAGCCACTCCAAGTCTGTCCAGAACTTCTAATCTAATGTTTCCTTTCGGGTGTCGTAAAATAGCAACCGTGACGACGAGGTCTGCAAACCGCAACGGCCGCTGTAATTACTCCGTCCTGAAAACCACCGGTTCTTAAATAATTTTATGATGTCAAACACAACCAGAGCTGTGCGAGAGCACCTCAGTACAATCAGAGTCTTGGCAGACATCCGCTGGAATGTTGGATCCCCTGCTAACTCTGGGAGACAAGCACTCGCTAACTGGTGTCTGACTACAGCTGTGGCGCGCCTGGCTACGACCTGGCACGCGAGGTCAGCCGGCGGTGTTGAGTTTGGATGGGAGGAGGGAATCAGACTGACCCAGGGAGGGGTGGGGTTAACCCCCTCGTGACCCCTCCCGTTTCTCCCCTGAGGGGGACTAGATTACCCAGAGCACAGCCAGGCCCAGGAATGTGAACACCTCGCTGTTGTGATGTGAGCTAACCGCGAGGCCGCCTCAGTATTCTACTGAAAATTACAGGAAAATAATTGG